>NW_025162222.1:0-1572 GCF_004010195.1 Chiloscyllium plagiosum
GGAAGAGCACAGCAGTTCAGAAGCTCCTTGGATACTGCCTGAATTGCTGTGCTCTTCCAGCACCACTAATCCAGAAAGAACTTAAGAAGTCCAAGCAGGTTTGGGTCATTCGACTCCTTGATAATAATATCTGATTGTGACTTTGACCCCACTTTCCTGTCTGTCCCCCATAACTTTCATCTCCCTTGTCAATCCAGACTTTGTCTAAATTAGACTTAACTATATTTAATGAACCAGCCCCCAATGCTCACTGAGCAAAAGAACACTATGACAACATTCCTGGGAGAAGAAATTGCCTCTTATTTCTGTCTTGAATAAGATGCCCCTTGGGTTCAGCCTTCACTCAGAGCTGCCTCTGAGGGAGCTGGATCAGTGTGAGTGAAGGACTCTGCTCTTTTTTTACTCCTGTACTAAAGAGAAGAGGAGACTGATTAGATGCAAAAGAAAAGGGCTTGTGTGAATCATATCATGATGAAAACATGCCCAGTTCTAGACTCCCTGGCAAGAGGAAATGGTTCACCTCGCTAAAGTCAGAAGTCTCTCGGCCACAAATTCTAGAATGACCTGGGCCAGTAGTTGGCAAGTCTGGTTTATGAGGATAAAATCAAACTAATTTGTAAGGAAGTGTATGTTAAAAATAGCTCTGTCAATGCAATGCTTAATTACTGTTAAATATATAAGCAGGATAGATCCTTGCAGTATAACATGCTGGTTGCACTCTATTTAAATTATTTTGTGACATTCTCTAAATTATAGGAGCAATATTATTTCTTGCACTTTGGTTCAGGAACAAAAAAATGTTCCCAGGTGTCAGGTATTTAAGTACTTCAGGAACAAGTAACAAGTTTGAGGTGACTGAGTAAATTTAGGGAAATTGTTTACTTGAAGTGGAGTATTTGAACAGTGGAAGACTTAAGTTATAAGTTTTGAGGTTGAAAAAAAGGAAGCCCTTTTCTTATTGTCACAGAAAAGTTATTTGATTTGTGGGTCAGGAACATCTAAAAGCAAATAGCATAGAATGGTTTTGAGGAGACTAGAGAGGAGTTCTTGAAGTAACAAAACATTCAGGACCAAGTGAGGAGGTAGAATGGGGAGGTCTTGTGGTGCAGTCAGTAGCATCCCAGCCTCTGAGCCAGAAACTTCCGGTTCAAATTACCATCCAGGACTTGATGGTCACGGGAGGTATATTCATTACAAGTTGATCATTAACCTACAAACTTTACTGATATTCCTGATAGCAGGTGGGAAGAGTGAGTGTGTCTCCTGGTTAGCCATCCTGCAGAAGGCAATGACAAACCACTGCAGTGTCTTGCTGAGCATTACCACAACCCAACATAAATACAGTGCAGGTTCATAGTCAACAATGACCTGTTTTAGGCAGACGAGAGAGAGAGATAGATTGGCACCACACCTTGAAACACTCCCTCCACCACTGATGCTCAATACCAGTAGTCTTTACCATCTAAAAGGTGCACTGCAGAAATTCACCAAAGGTCCTTAGACAGCACTTTCCAAACCCATGACCACTTCCATCTAGAAGGACAAGGGTACCAGATACATGGGAACACCATC
>NW_025162223.1:0-480 GCF_004010195.1 Chiloscyllium plagiosum
CGCACCTGAAATGAATCTACCATGGCTGCCTCTGCTACCTCTGCTGGAAATGCATGCCAGCACCTACCACTCTCTGTGTAAAATACTTTCCATGTCTATCTCCCTTAAACGTTTCACCTCTCTCATTGAATGGGTGACCTCTCATTATTGAATCTCTCATCTTGGGAAAAAGCTTATCTCTATCTATTCTATCCTTCATGATATTGTAGACCTCAATCAGGCCCCCTCAATCTCGTTTTTTCTAATGAAAGAAAGAGTAACCTACTCAACCTCTCTTCAGAGCTTGCACCTTCCATACCAGGCAACATCTGCGTAAACCTTCTCTGCATTCTCTCCTAAACTTCCGCAAATTTTGGTAATTTGGCGACCAGAACTCTACAGAGTATTCTAAACGCGGCCGAAACAAACTCCTGTACAATTTTAGCAGGACTTGCCTGCTCTTCTACTCAATGCCCTATCCGGTGAAGGCAAGCATGCCAT
>NW_025162223.1:485-1572 GCF_004010195.1 Chiloscyllium plagiosum
CCATACCAGGCAACATCTGCGTAAACCTTCTCTGCATTCTCTCCTAAACTTCCGCATAATTTTGGTAATTTGGCGACCAGAACTCTACAGAGTATTCTAAACGCGGCCGAAACAAACTCTTGTACAATTTTAGCAGGACTTGCCTGCTCTTCTACTCAATGCCCTATCCTGTGAAGGCAAGCATGCCATGTGCCTTCTTGACCACTCTATCCACCTGTGCAGTCATCTTCAGGGTACAAAGGACCTGAACTCCCAGATCTCTCTTCTCATCAAGTTTCCCCAAGGCTCTTCCGTTTACTGTATACTTGGCTCTGGAATTAGACTTCCCCAAATCATCACCTCACATTTGCTTGGATGGAATACCATTTGCCACTTCTCTGCTCAACTCTTCTGTCTATTTATGTTCCCCTTCATTCTTTGACAGTTCCCTATGTTTTCTGGCTACTCCACCAATCTTTGTGTCATCTGCAAATGTCGTGGCGAGATACTGGACTAGCAACCCTTGGAGATTGGAACATGGCGGTTGTTCATCCCATGCAGCAAGGAACCATGTTTGGATGCTTGTTCCCAGTGAAGTACCACTGTTTCCTGATGTAGATCAATAATTCAAACTTTTTTATCAGGAGTCACGATTTAGAAGTTTTACTGACGATACATAGTCGTGTAGTTGACTATGATGAATAACGTCAGGGACCGCAGAGATGTATCCATCAGGTGGAAAGGAAAAATGGCGAATGGAATTGAATCCAGACCAATAAGTGGTAGTGAATTTGCGGAGTTGTAACAATAACAGCGAGAAGTCTGAGTGGTGTACAGGAACAAAGAGATCTTGGAGTGGACATTCACAGATCCCTGAAGATTGTTGGACAGGGAGATCAGTTGTTCGAGACGTTTTTGGATATTTTCTATTGTTGACCACAGACTGTGGATGATATCGATCTTTAGCAACCGCCAGTTTAGGAAACAACTAAAGGAACGAGCACAAGTCTGGTCCATGCAATAATCTATATTTTAAAAATTGAAAGAGGAAGGATAGAGGGCTGAAGTATAAATTTTTGCCCATCAACCTACTTCACCACTCAATGAA
>NW_025162224.1:0-1572 GCF_004010195.1 Chiloscyllium plagiosum
CCAAATGTGGCCTAACCAAGGTACTGTGCAGCTACAACATCACTTCACGACTCTTGAATTCAATCCCTCTGCTAATGAACGCTAATACACCATAGGCCTTCTTACAAGCTCTATAGACAATAGACAATAGACAATAGGTGCAGGAGTAGGCCATTCAGCCCTTCGAGCCTGCACCGCCATTCAATATGATCATGGCTGATCATCCTTAATCAGTATCCTCTTCCTGCCTTATCTCCATAACCCTTGATTCCACTATCTTTGAGAGCTCTATCCAACTCTTTCTTAAATGAATCCAGAGACTGGGCCTCCACTGCCCTCTGGGGCAGAGCATTCCACACAGCCACCACTCTCTGGGTGAAGAAGTTTCTCCTCATCTCTGACCATTTAGGACCATCTATCCATCTGAGTGGCAACTTTCTAAGATCTATGAACATAGACCCCAAGATCCTACACCTTACTAAGAACCCTACCATTAACCCTGTATTCCGCATTCTTATTTGTCCTTCCAAAATGGACAACCTCACACTTGACGGGGTTGAACTCCATCTGCCACTCCTCAGCCCAGCTCTGCATCATATCTAAGTCCCTTTGCAGCCAACAACAGCCCTCCTCACTATCCACCTATCCACAACTCCATCAATCTTCGTATCGTCTGCAAATTTACTGACCCACCCTTCAACTCCCTCTTCCAAGTCATTAATAAACATTACAAACAGCAGAGGACCCAGAACTGATCCCTGCAGAATTCCCACTTGTAACTGGGCTTCAGGCTGAATATTTACCATCTACCACCACTCTCTGACTTCAACCGGTTAGCCAGTTCTCTGTCCAATTGGCCAAATTTCCCACTATCCCATGCCTCCTGACTTTCCGCATAAGCCTACTATGGGGAACCTTATCAAATGCCTTACTAAAATCCATGTATACTACATCCACTGCTCTACCCTCATCCACATGCTTGGTCACCTCCTCAAAGAATTCAATAAGACTTGTAAGGCAAGACCTACCCCTCACATCCGTGCTGGCAGTCCCTAATCAAGCAGTGTCTTTCCAGATACTCATAATTCCTATCCCTCAGTACCCTTTCCATTACTTAGCCTACCACCAAAGTAAGACTAACTGGCCTGTAATTCCCGGGGTTATCCCTATTCCCTTTTTTGAATAGGGACACAACATTCACCACTCTCCAGTCCCCTGGTATCACCCGCGTTGACAGTGAAGACAAAAAGATCATTGCCAACGGCTCTGCAATTTCCCACATAATCCTAGGATATATCCCATCAGGCCCGGGGGACTTGTCTATCCTCAAGTTTTTCAAAATGCCAACACATCTTCCTTCCTAACAAGTATCTCCTCTAGCTTACCAGTCTGTTTCATATTCTCCTCTTCAACAATACGGTCCCTCCCATTTGTAAATACTGAAGAAAAGTACTCATTCAAGACCTCTCCTATCTCTTCCAACTCAATACACAGTCTCCCACTACTGTCCCTGATCGGACCTACCCTCGTTCTCATTATTCTCATGTTTCTCACATACGGATAAAAGGCCTTGGGATTATCCTTGATCCTACC
>NW_025162225.1:0-1572 GCF_004010195.1 Chiloscyllium plagiosum
ATATGCCTTCTTCACCGCACTATTTACCTGGGCCGCACTATTTACCTGGGCCGCACTATTTACCTGGGCCGCACTATTTACATTTAAAAGGGAATTGGATGGTTCCTTTGATAGAAATAACATGTGGGGATATGGGGAAAAGGCAGGAGATTGACCTGACAGGATGGTTTGTGTGGTCTCCACCTGTAACATAACAATCCTGTGATTCTGTGAAATTCTCCCTCATCTCAGTCAAAACAGACAATGACAGGAAGGGACAGAGAATGCAGATCTAATCGTAAATTAGCAAAAATGACAAGAGATTCCAAGAATAATACGTGAGACAGTATATTTGAATGTATGTCGTATTCAAATCTGAAGTCTTGGGCTAGCAGCATACATTGAGATAAAAAGGGTCAATCTCGTGGCCATTCCTGACCGAGGGTGCAGGATTGACCCAGATTGGGATTGAATATTGAAGGGTTAGAGACATCTGGGAAGGATGGGAAACTACAGAAGGGTGGAGTAACTCTATTAATTGAAGATGATATTAGCAAAATAGAGAGGAATGATCTAAAATATCAATACAAGGATATGGAAGCAGTCTTAAGAGGTCACTTGTGGGAGTTGTGTGTAGTCCCCCTAATAGTAACCACATGGTGGAGCAAGATATCACAAAAGGAATCAGAGCTCATCAAAAAAATACAGTAATTATCACAGGGGATTTTAACTTCCATGGAAAAATCAGATGGGAGAAAGTAGTCCCGAGGAGGAATACATTGAACATGTTCAGGACCAATTCTTGAGAGATGATACTGCTCCTTTATCAAAGTTATATTATCCTTGGTTTCTTTCACAGAGGGGTCATAAAGACAGAGGTTCCAATATGTCTGGGTTTATCTACTTGAACAATCTTGTAAGTTTTTAAGTAAGGTGTTACAATGAAAGGGGAGTGGCCAGTTCTCCTGGCAAGAGCTTTCTCTGGTTTGGTTTGGTTTTCACAGTCTGGCTGTTCAGAGCTGCAGGGGAACCCACAGAAGCAGCTGCAGTGGATGGAGGTTCCATTTTAAACCTCTCCGCCATCTCTCTCTCCTATAAGAGACTGGGTCTCATTTTACCTTTTTGCCGAGCGGGTGTTTAGGGGGACTGTTACATGCATTTGGAACAGCACCATTAAGTTGGGATAGACTGTAGGGTTTTCAGATACATTATGTTATTCTGTATTTGGTTCGCTTTTGTTTGTGTTTCATTTCGTAATCTGTAAATAAATTCTGTTTTGTTTAAAACTATTTGGTCTGACCAGCTGCGCCCCTCCTGGAATACCCACGTTACAACCCCTGCTTAAAACGACTAGCAAAGTTAGGGCGTGGGCAACTTAATTCAGAAGTTTGGAGGGGGTCAGGCCTGGTCCATGGTACCTTACCGAGTATCGCAATGTCACCAATTCTGAAGAAGGGTCATTGGCACACAAAACATGAACTCTGCATCTCTCTCCACAGAGGCATGGGGCTGGGGGACACAGCCAGGCAGGCAGCACCAGGGGGCTGGGGGAACACAGCAAGGCAGGCAGCACCAGGGGGCTGGGGGACACAG
>NW_025162226.1:0-1572 GCF_004010195.1 Chiloscyllium plagiosum
GATAGGTCAGGCTGGGGTGGGGGCGGAGAGGTCGTGAAGAAGATTGCAGGTTAGGAAGGCGGTGCTGAATTCTACAATCTTCTTCCCGACCTTTCCGCCCCCACCCCAGTCTGACCTATCACCCTCACCTTGACCTCTTTCCACCTATCACATTTCCGACGCCCCTCCCCCAAGTCCCTCCTCCCTACCTTTTATCTTAGCCTGCTGGACAAACTTTCCTCATTCCTGAAGAAGGGCTTATGCCCGAAACGTCGATTCTCCTGTTCCCTGGATGCTGTCTGACCTGCTGCGCTTTTCCAGCAACACATTTCCAGCTCTGATCTCCAGTATCTGCAGTCCTTACTTTCTCCTCAAAGGTAGCTTTATATGCGAGTGATGTGGGTGTCGGTGTTGGGTTCCTGCAGAAAAGCGACAAAAAGACAGAAAGACCTATTAAGTATTTCTCCGAGAAGTTGAATGCTCAATGGTAGAAATATTCAACAGTTCAGAAAGTGACTGTGAGCTTTGTGTTGGCACTACAACATTTCAGTATATATATTAGCAGCAAGACAGCTGAGTCAACCATGTATATTGATCATAAACCATTGACGTTTTTGGAGAAATTTAAGTACAAAAACGCGAGACTGTTTTGCTGGAGCCTGTTGGTGCAGCCATTCAATTAGAAACTTGTGCATGTGGCAGGTCTTGAAAACATGATTGTTGATGCATTTTCAATACTTGAATGACAGATTGAGGCACTCAGTGACGGGATTACCACACACTGAATCCGGATGTAGTTGTGCATTTTTGCGTGTTTATAGTAAATGTATGTACATCTGTATTTTAGTGAACTAACCACATTTTGTTTTTGCGCGGGGAGGTGGTTTGAGACCTGAACACATCCTCCTCCTTCTGCCCTCTGACTTTGCAATCTTGGTAAGCTTTTTCTGTGTAATTTTTACTTTTTTGTGCTCAGAGGTTTGTTTACTGGGATTATTGCAAGTAATTTGGAACAGCATCATTAAGTTGTGATAGGCTGTCAGGTTCGGATAGGATGAATTATTCAGGTACTGGATTTTCAGTTCGTTGTGTTTCATTCCTTACTATTGTAATTAAATTCTGTTTGTGTAAACGTCGGCAGTCCTACAAGCTAATTCAGTCTGGGAATATCCACCATATAGTTACCTTCAACAAATAACAACCCTACGGTCTGGGATATTTGCTTAAAAATGTTTTGAGGCGTCGGGCCTGCTAACCAAGGTCCAATTATTCAGAGAAATATGTTGAAAATATTCAGAGAATGAGGAGACAATGTGAATCATAAAACGCACAGACAATGTCATCATTAATAAACAATACGTATTTTTCTTCGAGTGTAGCTGTCTCTAAAAGGCCTTTTAAATCAAGATCACTTTAATGAGATCCACGCATTTATTTGCGGAACTTATACAAGAAACAGAATCTAGTGTACTACATGCGTCATTGGCACAAGTAATGGGAATAGGAATGGAGCATATTGTCCAAATATAACCTGGTTCAGCATCTAGACCAATCAAAACAAAAGAAAAATATTAGAGATAGTGTAAATCTGAA
>NW_025162227.1:0-1572 GCF_004010195.1 Chiloscyllium plagiosum
TCTCAATGAGGTGGGAGTAACAGTCATCCCACAATGACGCGGGAGTAACGGTCGTGCCTCAATGATATGGGAGTAACAGTCATCCCTCAATGATGCGGGATTAACAGTTTCCTCCCAATGATGTGGGATTAAAGGTCATCCCTCATGGATGTGGGAATAACAATTTCCACAAAGTGATGTGGGAGTAACAGTCATCCCTCAATTGATGTGGGAGTAACAGTCGTCCCTCAAATGATATGGGAGTAACAGTTCTCCCTCAATGATGTGGGAATAACAGTCATCCCACAATGATGTTCGAGTAATAGTCGGCCCTCAAAGATGTGGGAGTAACAGTCGTTCCTCAAGGATGTGGAAGCAACAGTCATCCCACAAGGATGTGGGAGTAACTGTTTCCTCCCAATGATGTGGGAGTAACAGGCATCCTCAATTAAGTGGGAGTAACAGTCATCCTTCAAGGATGTGGGAGTAACAGCCATCCGTCAAGGATGTGGGAGTAACAGTCATCCCACAAGGAAGTGGGAGTAACAGTCATCCCTCAATGATGTTTGAGTAATAGTCATCCCTCAATGATGTCGGAGTAACAGTCATCCCTCAAAGATGTGTGAGTAACAGTCGTCTCTCAATGATGTGGGAGTAACAGTTTCCTCTCAATGATGTGGGAGTAACAGTCATCCCTCAATGATGTGAGAGTAACAGTTTCCTCTAAATGATGTGGGAGTAACAGTCTTCCCACAATGATGTGGGAGTAACAGTCATTCCTCATGGATGTGGGAATAACAATTTCCCCTCAATGATGTGGGTGTAACAGTCATCCCACATGGATGCGGGAGTAACAGTCGTGCCTCAATGCTATGGGAGTAATAGTCGTCCCTTGATGATGCGGGAGTAACAGTTTCCTCCCAATGCTGTGGGAGTAACAGTCATCCCTCAAATGATGTGGGAGTAACAGTGCTCCCTCAATGATGTTCAAATAACAGTCATCACGCAATGATGTTCAAGTCACCGTCACCTTCAATGATGTTCAAGTAACAGTCGGCCCTCAATGATGTTCAAGTAACAGTTTCCTCTCATTGATGTGGGAGTAACAGTCATCCGTCAGTGATCTGGGAGTAACAGTCATCCCTCAATGATGTTCGAGTAATAGTCGGCCCTCAAAGATGTGGGAGTAACAGTTGTTCCTCAAGGATGTGGGAGTAACAGTCATCCCTCAAGGATGTGGGAGTAACAGTTTCTTCCCAATGATGTGGGAGTAACAGTCATCCCTCAATGATGTTTGAGTAATAGTTATCCCTCAATGATGTCGGAGTAACAGCTTCCCTCAATGATGTGTGAGTAACAGTCATCCCTCAATGATGTGTGAGAAACAGTCGTCCCTCAATGTTTGGGAGTAACAGTCGTCCCTCAATGACGTGGGAGTAACAGCCATCCCTCAAGGATTTGTGAGTAACAGTTTCCTCCCAATGATGTGGGAGTAACAGGCATCCTCAATTAAGTGGGAGTAACAGTCATCCCTCAAGGATGTGGGACTAATGTCTCCCACAAGGATGTGGGAGTAACAGTCATCCCTCAATG
>NW_025162228.1:0-1572 GCF_004010195.1 Chiloscyllium plagiosum
TAGTTCCAAATATATGTTTCCGTTCTTCCAGTATATCTTTTGGACTCCCAGAAAACATTGATTGTTTTCTGTATTCACTTTGTTTCGCGATATCTGTCTTCTGGTCGACCAGGGACAACTTGAATTTGCGTCTGCATTGAATAAGATTTCGCTCTTTGTTTCGTGAAGCAAGCCTGTGCATTATGTACCACTTATCATGCTGATGGCTAAGAAGTTCAAAATGAATTACGGTTTATTGATCGTGAGCAAGGATGAAGTGATCCACTTGCGAACAGATGTCACCACGCCCTACTCCTACATCGGGCCTGAACGGTCCATTGGCAGAGTCTGCAGACAGGAAATATCTAAGTGACTAGTCCTTTGTTCAGTTTGATTTGATACCAATGGTAGTGCTGTTTTGGTGCAGAAATGTGTCAACATCTCTGACGTTAGAGTCAAAATTTAAGTCACATCTACTCCATGGAGTGTCTTCTCATATCAGAACATGCTGACATGAAATCATCTAACTCTGATAGCAAAGGTTTTTTCATTAAACTGGGAGTATGTTTAACTAAGCAATTCAGACAGCCAGGATATATAATTGGCATTTGGTTCTTCAAGCTGAGCTCTCCACACCAACTGCTCCAACGAAGGCCGTGGATAAGATCCCCATCGATTATTTTTGTAAATTTTAGCCTCGACATCTACCTATTGTTCTGAACAATGCTACACCACAAGCAGAGGGCTAAGTCTGATTTTCATCGTTAATTTTCAATTTCAGTTCTTAATGCACAGTTTCTTACGAATGTGGACAGCAGAAGACCGTTAACATTCCATTTCTAATATTACCAGAAAATTCTACTCCACTGATATCGCCTTGCCTTTTCACATCGCAAGCCAGGAACCTGGATCAGTCGAGTTCCTTTCCACACATGGAGTTGCTTTTTTCTAATTCATTGACTGCTGATTTAATAGATTATTGGCCTTGAGAGTCAGCTGTAAATTAGGTTGAACTTTCTCAGCTTGACTTTCAACTGATCCTAAACAAAAAATCATCACCTGCATTGCTTCTAGTTTTGCTGAATTCCATCCCCTGAACATCCAAATTTCACGATAGTTCGACAAATGTGTTGAAACTGATTCGTGCTGGAAGTTGGTGGCTTTTTGTGACTCGACATATAATTTATTCAATTAGATGACTGGGTCAGTCTTGAAATTACTATGGATTCTTCACAGTTGAACATTTACTTTCGATTGAATGCAAAGCTCAAGCTCCACGAAATCCAAATCCTGCAAAGGAATTAATGACTTTTAAAAGATTCTACGCTGTAAACAGGATTCGAATCTGTGCAGGGAGACCCCAGGGGATTTCAAATCCAACGCCTCAACCTCTCGGCCATCACAGCTGCAGCACACTTGCCAATTTTCATAGTACAACAACTGAATTCATTTGTTGGAAGAACAAATTGTCAAGACCCAAAGATTTCGCCAACTCCTTTACAGAGACCCAGACGAACGTTACCTTAGCAGATTGACAGGCTTTCACCGCAAACTAGATTTTGACACAGCTGAAGTTGTGGGAATGATTCTTTG
>NW_025162229.1:0-1572 GCF_004010195.1 Chiloscyllium plagiosum
CAGTCTGCGGGTCTCTGTATGACACCCACTAATGATTTTGTCCCTTGGTATTTCACAGCTCCACCCACACAGACTCCACATTGTCGAAGCTAATGTCCTAAAAAGAGATGAACAAAAATACGTGACCAGGAATTGAGATATTTTTGCACAAATATTGATCATGGTTTGATGCTAATTAGCCTTGTCGGCTTTCAATGAATTGCTTCGTAAAATCTGGGACCGCCAGCAGAAGGTGATGAGCTAGAACATTTGTGGAATTGCTTTCTCAGTAAATGAACATAGATACATTTTGTTGAATTTTTCACAGTAGATGACAGTGCTTCTGCAGCAGTTGGAAGTGAGGGCTGATAGTAGATCCTTCACCCAACTCCTTCACTCATAAAAAGTTAAGGCACACAACAGATTGACTGAGGCTACTTAGTGTAACATCATTTATTGAAAAAAATGGTCGAGTGTTTAAAAAAGGATGTTACAGCAGAAAACTGAGAATGGCTTTATAAAATGGAAATCTTGCCTGATAAAAACATCGGAATTCTTGGAGAAAATGGAGGAAACCGTGATTGTAATATGTGTTGATTTTCTGAAGGTGTTTGATAGCACCCATGCATAAGATTACTGAATAAGATAGGAGCCTTGGCTTTGGAGGTACTGTATTTACAGGGAGAGAGGATCTTTGAAATCCCAATCAGAAAAGTTTGATTAAGAGTTTTATTTTACAGAATGTCAATCTGTGGAGTACCACATATATCTGTTTTGGGGACAAAAAAATTACAAAGTATTTTGATGACTTCGATGAGGAAAGTGAATATATTGTAGCAGGTTTGCGAATGACTTAAAATTGGAGCAGAGAAAAGTGGTGAGTATGACACAAAAAGAAGTTTGTGGAGAGATACAGATAGGACAAGAGAGTGAACAAGGAGCTTTGCATAATAATGTAATGTGGATTAAATAAATGAGAACAGACATAAACAGTGAAGTTATGCATTTTAATAGTCAAGATAGAGATTGAATTCAGAAATCTACAGGGAGTCCGCATCTCCGAACCACAAAAAGTTAGCTTTTAATTTCAACTGTCAATAAAGATGGCAAATGTCATGTTGGGGTTTGTTTAAAAACTAATGGAATATTGAGATTAGGAACAGTCAGATAGAGCAGCTAACGTGTAGCTGAGGAGCTGCTGCAGGGGTTAGGATTCCCATTTTTCAATCATTGGGATCTCTTCAGGGATAAAAATGACCTGAATTGGAGCTGAATTGGAAGCGGACCGATATTCTTGTGGGGAAATTTGCTAGCGGTATGCTGAAGGTTTTAAACTAGTAAGGGGGATGCTGGGAACCAACAAGATAGTGAGAAAAGAGAAATGTTTGAGGTGAGATGCGGTGAGAAATTCTAGGGTTCAAAGCAGACAACAGTTTGGCAAGAGCGAGGTAAGACTGTTAAACTGCTTTTACTTTGATGCAAGAGGCCTGACATGTGAGACAAGTGAACATAGGGCATAGATGGGAATGTGGGACAAGGATATCATTACCATTACAGAACTGTGGCTCAGGGATGAACAGGACTGGCAGCTTA
>NW_025162230.1:0-1572 GCF_004010195.1 Chiloscyllium plagiosum
AGCATTCAGGAGAGACCACTCCCTCCGCGACTCTCTCGTCAGATCCACACCCCCCAGCAACCCAACCTCCACTCCCAGCACCTTCCCCTGCAACCACAAAAAGTGCAACACTTGCGCCCTCACCTCCCCCCTCACCTCCCTCCAAGGTCCCAATGGATCCTTCCATATCCGTCGCAAATTCACCTGCACCTCCATACACACCATTTACTGTATCCGCCGCACCTGATGTGGTCTCCTCTACATTGGGGAGACAGGCCGCCTACTTGCAGAACGTTTCAGGGAACACCTCTGGGACACCCACACCAACCAACCCAACCGCCCCATGGCGGAACACTTTAACTACCCCTCCCACTCCACCAATGACATGCAGGTCCTTGGCCTCCTCCATCGCCAGCCTCTGGCCACATGACGCCTGGAGGAAGAGCACCTCATCTGCCGCTTATGCATCCACCAACCACGAGGGATGCATGTAGATTTCTCCAGCTTCCTCATTTCCCCTCCCCCCACCTTATCTCAGTCCCAACCCTCGGATTCAGCACCGCCTTCTTGACCTGCAATCTTCTTTCCGACCTCTCCGCCCCCACCCACTCTCCGGCCTATCACCGTCACCCTCACCTCCTTCCACCTATCGTATTCCCAGCACCCCTCCCCCAAATTCCCTCTCCCCTACCTTTTATCTCGGCCCGATTGGCGCACTAGTATCATTCCTGCAGAAGGACTTATGCCCAAAACGTCGATTCTCCTGCTCTTCGGATGCTGCCTGGCCTGCTGTGTTTTTCTAGCACCACATTTTTCAACTCCTGCAGTCTCAAAACCTTACATCTGATCTTAATTCTTATGTCATCACCTATTGAATACAGATATTTTTGTCTGCTATGTCTAGGTCTGTTATAATCTTATACAGCTCTATCAAAAATTTATTCTACTTCTTCACTTCAAAGAAAATAGCAATTTCTTCAAACCAATCCAGTGACAGCATTTTCTTCATCAGTGAACCTCTCCAGTAAGTCTGTACTCCACACTCTGAAGATCACTCATATCCTTCATTGTTGATGTCTATTTTGTTCCATAAATCCAGATGACACAAGTTTTCTGCACAACAGCAGTAGCTTTTTTTATTGGACAGCCGGCGAGAGTTTCAAAGCATCTCTAAAGTAGCTGTCTACTTGCAGAGGCTGTTCTTCCTGAATCTCTGCCTTACCCACAGAGACAGTATATTTAAAAGGAATTAGAAAAAAGGCATACTAGTCACATGGGCAGTTGTCATTACATAGTTTAAAGTAGGTAATTATGACCTTACAAAGCTTGATGAATGGCGATGTCCTGTGATAACGTGTGATGGATTCCAGAAACTGATTATCGTATTGTCCATGATTATGTGTTGATGGGAAGAGATTAAGGCAGAAGGGTTCTTCCTTCAGTTAATGGGGCATTCACTTACCTATGCTCATATGGAGGGGATGTAAGACAATGGGAGCGGGTGGCAGTTTAACAGGCTTGTGCCCAGGACTCTCAGTCTTGTCTGGCAAGGGCAAATCCGTCTGTCTGGGGTTATGGTGGAATCCACATGTC
>NW_025162231.1:0-1572 GCF_004010195.1 Chiloscyllium plagiosum
TGCTGCATGAACCTCTTGCCCGTTGGCCATCCCCGCTCTGCATGTACCTCTAGCCCGTTGGCCGTCCCCACTATGAATGAACCTCTAGCCCATTGGCTGTCCCTGCTCTGCATGAACCTCTAGCCTGTTGGTCATCCCTGGTGTGCCTGAGTCTCTCACCCATTGGCTGTCCCTGCTCTGCATGAACCTCTAGCCTGTTGGTCATCCCTGGTCTGCATGAGTCTCTCACCCATTGGCTGTCCCCGCTCTGCATGAATCTCTCGCCTGTTGGCCGTCCCTGCTTTGCATGAGCTCCAGCCTGTTGGCCATCCCAGCTCTGCATGAATCTCTAACTCGTTGGCTGTCCCCGCTATCCATGAATCTCTAGCCCGTTGGCCATCCCTGTGCTGCATGAATCTCTAACTCTTGGCCATCCCCGCTCTGCATGAACCTCTAGCCCATTGGCCGTCCCTGCCCGCATGAACCTCTAGCCCATTGGCCGTCCCTGCTCTGCATGATTCTCTAGCCCATTGTCCGTCCCCGCTCTGCATGATTCTTTAGCCCATTGTCCGTCCCCGCTCTGCATGAATCTCTAGCCCACTGGTTGTCCCTGCTCTGCATGAATCTCTAGCCCAGTGGTCATCCCTGCTCTGCATGAGCCTCTAGCCCGTTGGCCATCCCCGCTCTGCATGAATCTCTCACTCGTTGGCCATCGCTGCGCCTCATGGACCTCTTGCCCATTGGCTGTCCCTGCGCTGCATGATCCTCTAGCCCGTTGGCCGTCCCTGTGCTGCATGAACCTCTTGCCCATTGTCCGTCCCTGTGCTGCATGAACCTCTAGCCCGTTGGCCGTCCCCGCTATGAATGAATCTCTAGCCCACTGGCTGGCCCTGCTCTGCCTGAACCTCTAACCCGTTGGCCATCCCCACTCTGCATGAATCTCTAACTCGTTGGCCATCCCTGCGCTGCATGAATCTCTAACCTGTTTTAAAAAATTCTCAAGGTCAAGGACCAGGCTCGCTGGAAAGTAGTCTGACACAGAACAAACAGCCAAGAGGCGTCCCTGCTCTGCATGAATCTCTAACTCGTTGGCCATCCCTGCTCTGCATGAATCTCTAGCCCGTTGGCCATCCCTGCGCTGCATGTACCTCTAGCCCGTTGGCCGTCCCCACTATGAGTGAACCTCTAGCCCATTGGCTGTCCCTGCTCTGCATGAACCTCTAGCCCGTTGGCCATCCCTGCGCTGCATGTACCTCTAGCCCGTTGGCCGTCCCCAATAATGAATGAACCTCTAGCCCATTGGCTGTCCCTGCTCTGCATGAACCTCTAGCCTGTTGGTCATCCCTGGTGTGCATGAGTCTCTCACCCATTGGCTGTCCCCGCTCTGCATGAATCTCTCGCCTGTTGGCCGTCCCTGCTTTGCATGAGCTCCAGCCTGTTGGCCATCCCAGCTCTGCATGAATCTCTAACTCGTTGGCTGTCCCCGCTATCCATGAATCTCTAGCCCGTTGGCCATCCCTGTGCTGCATGAATCTCTAACTCATGGCCATCCCTGCTCTGCATGAATCTCTAGCCCGTTGGCCATCCCTGCGC
>NW_025162232.1:0-1572 GCF_004010195.1 Chiloscyllium plagiosum
TCACCCTCACAGTCACTCCATCACTGTCACCCTGACCCCCTCACACTCACCCAGTCTCAGTCACTATCACTCCATCACGGTCTCCCTGACCTCTTCACACTCACTTTATCACCGTCTCCTTGACCCCCTCACACTCACTCCATTACTGTCAACCTGACCCGCTTACACTCACTTCATCACTGTCACCCTGACCACCAAACACTCACTCCATCACTGTCACCCTGACCCCCTCACACTCACTCCATCACGCTCACCCTGATCCCCTCACACTCACTCCTTCGCTATCAACCTGACCCGCTCACACTCCGTCACCCTGACCCCCTCTCTCTCACTCCATCACTGTCAGCCTGATACACTCACAATCACTCCATCACCATCACCCTGACCACCTCACACTCACTCCATACCGTCACCCTGACTCCCACATACTCACTCCATCATCGCCACTCTGACCCCCTCACACTCACTCAATCTCCGTCACACTGACCACTCACACTCACTCCATTACCCTCACACTGACCCCCTCAGATGCACTACAGCACTGTCGAATTGACCCCCTCACACTCATTCTATCACCATCACCATGATCCCCTCACACTCACTACATCACCGTCACCCTGATACTGTCACACTCATTCCAACTCCGTCGCCCTAACCCTCTCACACTCACTCCATTACCGTCACACTGACATCCTCACACTCACTCCATCACGGTCTCCCTGACCTCTTCACACTCACCCAGTCACAGACACTGTGAGCATCTGCACCTCACACTCACTCCATCACCATCACTATGACCCCCTCACACTCACTCCATCACCGTCACCATGATCCCCTCACACTCACTCCATCATCGTCACCATGATACCCTCATACCCACGGCATCTCCGTCACAATGACCCCCTCACACTCACTCCAGCACCGTCACCCTGACACTCTCACACTCGCTCCATCATCGTCGTACTGACCCTCTCACACTCACTCCATCACCCTCAACCTGACCCCCTCACACTCACCCAGTCACAGACACTGTGAGCCCCTCACACTCACTCCATCACTTTCACCATAATCCCCTCACACTCACTCCACCACCGTCTCCCTGACACCCTCTCACTCACTCCATTACAGTCACCCTGACCCCCTCACACTCACACCATCACCATCACCCTGATTCTGTCACACTCATTCCATCACCGTCACCCTGACCCCCTCACACTCACTTCATCACAGTTGCCCTGGTCCCCTCACACATACTCCAACACTGTCACCCTGACCCTCCTACACTCATTCCATCACCGTCACCCTGACCCACTCACACTCACTCCATCACTGTCACCTTGATCCTCTCACACTCACTCCATCCCCCTCAACCGGACCACCTCATACTCACTCCATCACCGTCACACTGACCCCCTCACACTCGCCCAGTGAGTCACTATGTCCCCATCA
Organism: Chiloscyllium plagiosum; assembly: GCF_004010195.1. Lineage (NCBI taxonomy): Eukaryota > Metazoa > Chordata > Chondrichthyes > Orectolobiformes > Hemiscylliidae > Chiloscyllium > Chiloscyllium plagiosum. The sequence continues at coordinate 1,450 of NW_025162232.1, forward strand.
CGCTCACTCCATCACCGTCTCCCTGACCTCTTCACACTCACTTCATCACCTCCACGCTGACCCCCTCACACTCACTTCAAACCCGTCATCCTGACCCCCTCACACTCATCCAGTCACAGTCAG
>NW_025162233.1:0-1572 GCF_004010195.1 Chiloscyllium plagiosum
TACTGAGAAAGAATGAATTCAAAGTATAGCTAACACGTGTCAAATGTTCAAGTGGGAGAACGGCTTTTAGGTGACTTGAACAGCATTTCCATGTTCATCACGGAATTAAACAGAAAATCATTGGAATTTGTAACAAAGGCACTGTGATAGTTATGAAAGACTTCAACCTTCATGAAATCCGTTTCAATTACATTGACAAGAGTGATATTCGAACAGGAGTTTGGAGAATCCTTCCATCAGTGTTTCTTTGAATAACAAGTTGGATAGGGGCGTAACTATCTCAGATTGAGTGTTGTGTGATGAAAGTTCGCGCATGTAACGCCTTTTCTCCCGAGGAATCCTCCGGGAAATTGAGATAAAGTAAAATTCTTTAAAAAAAATGACGTTCCAAAGTTGGCCCCGAACGAACAAGCTACAATTGGAAACAAAAACAAAGCCGATTACATGGGTTTGAGAAGAGAAATTACTTAGGTAAACAGGATCAACAGACTGAAATGCATGGCTGTAAATGAACAGCCGAGTGGAAAACATTTAAAGCAGCAGTGTAAAAGAAAATAGCATTCCCTGAAACAGAAAAGACCGCAGAAGGAAATGCGCATCTGAACATCACATAAGAAGGAAATGATCCTTGATTAAGAGGATTAGAATATAACCAAAAATGTACAACAATTGTGTAGAAAGGGAGTGTTTTGGACAAAGGGCTACTAAAATATGAAAGCAGATGTTAAGTGGTCTGCAAAGTATCTCCAAGTAGGAGAAAAACAGTAGGAAGAAAAAGTAACATTTCCCAATTTTAATGAGACAATAGAATTACAGAGATTTGATGGTGCATGAGGTGGGGAGATTTCACGGAATTTGGCAAGGCCTTTAGCATTGTTGTGGTTCTGTTCGCCGAGCTGGAGGTTTTTGTTGCAAACGTTTCGTCCCCTGGCTAAGCGACATCATCAGTGCTTGGGGGCCTCCTGCGAAGCGCTTCTTTGATGTTTCCTCCGGTGTTTATAGTGGTCCACTATAAACACCGGAGGAAACATCAAAGAAGCGCTTCGCAGGAGGCCCCCAAGCACTGATGATGTCGCCTAGCCAGGGGACGAAACGTTTGCAACAAAAACTTCCAGCTCGGTGAACAAAACCACAACAACGAGCACCGGAGCTACAAATCTTCACACAAACTTTGAGGCCTTAAGCATGTTACAAAGCCGTAATAAATTGCTGCAGCTGACGTTGTTGCACAGGTAGCGAGGAAAACTTGTATTTTGTATTTATTCAATTATGGGATGTAGATGTCAGTGGCTGACTCACCATTCATTTTATACTACTAATTGCCCAGTGGACGACTCAAAGTCGGCCATGTCGCTGTGCATCGGGAGTCACGTATCAGCCAGCCCAGATAATAAATTGAGATGTCCTCTGTTGAAGGACAGAAGTGAACCAACTGAGTTTTTCCTGATAATCACCAATGCATGTATTATGGCATTGACAATGTCCTGCACAAACACAATATGCCGTTTGTATTTATTCAATTATGGGATGTAGATGTCTGTGGCTGACTCACCATTCATTTTATACTACTAA
>NW_025162234.1:0-1572 GCF_004010195.1 Chiloscyllium plagiosum
CATACAATTGAATGTGCACATGAACTGAAAGATGCAGGCTAAAAGAATGCATTCAGTTGAGGAAATCTTGGGATTTGGACGAGTTGCGCCGAAGGGTCTGTTTGCATTTTGCATGACTCTATAGTGTCTCTTTAATCACAAATAATGCACTGCGCTCAATTCATTTCCAGGTCAAAAATCCCATTTAAATACTTTCAAAGGTCTCCGAACTTTCTTGAACAGAGAATTCCCGACATTCATGTGGTGCTCTCGACGACAGCAACAGCATAAGCAAAATTTTATTCAACGACAAACTGCTATTTTTTTGCCTGGCGTGCTCCCTCAATCTACCATTAAAATTAACCTGATCTATGATTCAGCGACAAGTGTGGGTGAACATGCCATTGTCAGAACCATGCTTATCTAACAGAGATGATAGCCCGTTAAAGCTATTGCAATTGATTGATTACATTCCAAACAGTAGGACGAGCACCTGATAGAGAGAGCAAAATGATCCCACGACCAACAAATCAGATCTAAGCTCTGCAGTCCTGCCACATCCAGAAATAATTGGAGATAGTCTATGAAACAAGTCACTGGTGGAGAAGCGTCCAAAGTTATCCCCATTATATAGACTGGAACATTTCTGCACATCAGTGTAATAAACAAGGATGTAGCCTCTGCACCACCCACAGCCAGAAGTGTTGAGCCCATGGTCCATCTGACCCTCGTCATTACGCCCTCAAAATCACAGATGACAGTCTAAAATCAATTCCATTCACTGCACGTGACACGGACAAACAGGTGATCAGTGTAGATACGAAAAAGGCAATGAGTCCTGATACCATTCCTGCAATTGAACTGAAGACTTGTTTTGCACAACAAGCCGTGTCCACGAGGAAGCTATTTCATTCCAGCTGCAACTTTGACATCTACCTGACGATGTGAAAAACTACTCAATTAAGTCCAGTCCATTAAGAGGAGAGCGATTACATTCTGACCAATTTCCTTCCCCTCAGTCCGAGCACGATAGTCAAACTTTAAGAAGGTCTTTTTCACAGAGCTGTCAAGAAGCACAGACATAACCTGCTCAGTGTGGTTTCCAATAGGTCCCCACTGTTGTGGAAATGTCAATTGATTACTAATCCATAACAGGCTAATGTTCTGGCAACTGGCGGAGGTTAACACAGAAAAAATACATTGCGAAGTCTAAACTCTGGATGCATTAACAGTGACCCTGAACCAATGCCGATTGTAAACATCAATTTGCTTCCCCAGTGTGCTTTCAGGAAGCAAATCTCCCGTGCTTTCCAGGTCTGGCCTAAAATGGACTCCAGATACACAGACATGTCATGAACCCTTCAATTGTTCGCGACACAGCTGAACAGGACACTGACATGTCACAAACTGCTCCGAATTCTTAAACGATAAACCCGGACAGATCATCTGGTCCGAGCTTCGCTATCGGAAAAAGGAACTGGAAATACTGTCCCGAGGAGAGTGATGCTCAAAAAGCACAGCACGTAAGGCAACATCCGAGGAACAGGTAAATCGAAATGTCAGGCAAAAGCTCTTCATTAGGACCCTGCTGAT
>NW_025162235.1:0-1572 GCF_004010195.1 Chiloscyllium plagiosum
ACTGTGTACCAAAATGGGTCAAAGAAATCATTTTTAAACATCAAGGATTGTTAAAATGATTCCTACAAGTCCGATAAATAAGTTACATGATGTTAATTGTTAGTTTTGTTTCCACAACCGCTGGCTCAAGCAATGGGGGAGATCGAGGTACAGATGAGTTGAATCCAAAGGCTGTGGCAACCTTAGACAAATAATTGAAGCTTTGTCCGTCAGCATGCTGAGTTATGGAATGAGAGTCATTCAGATCGACACCACAGGAAAAAGGCTCTTCTGCCCATAAGTTCTGCAAGGACCAAAACAGCCAACGAACTGGTTCAATTCCATTTTCCATCAACTTTTCCTATGCCTGCCATACCTTAACATTTTAGTTACACTTCTCAAACTTTCTAAAATATGTTGAGCGTTTCGGCCTCTAACAATCGTACAGGTAGTGCCTTCCAGGCCCCCAGCAGTCATTGGATGTAACGTTTTTGCCTCACATCTCCTTTGAACCTTGTAGCTCTCACCTTAAGTTCATGCCCCCGTGGTCTCTGATACTTCCACATTGGGGAACAATCTATTTTGTCTATATATATTAATCTCAATCACCTCATCTCTCAATCTCCTCTGCACTAAGATATAGAATGTCATGCTTTCCAGTCTCTCTTCATGACTAAATCTTTCCAGTTGAGACAGCCTCTATGTAAATCTGCCCAGCGACATCCTGGTAGATCTCCTTATGGTCTTCCTTAGTGCAAACACGTTCAGTCTTTAATTCGGATTCCAGATATGCACGTAGTATGCCAGCTGTGCTCTCAGCAGCCTATAATACAATTTCACCTTCACGCCTTTGCTAATGAATTCTGTATCCCGACTAATATTTAGCAACCTTCCATTTTATACTCTCTATGAGCTAATTAATATAGTAATGCTATGGCTGGTATCCTGCTGTACACACGTCTGGTGCGCCTGCACTTGGGGTACTGCGTACAGTTCTTTCGCCATATTATAGAAACAATGTGGAAGCATTGGAACGGATGCAAAGGAGAATTAGCAGGGTATTGCCTGGTATGGCGAGAAGGTCTTATGTCCAAAGGCTAAGGGACCTGAGGCTGTTTTCGTGAGAGAGAAGGATGAGAGGTGACTTAATAGAGACACACAAGATGATAAGATGATTAGATAGGGCAGACAGTGAAAGCCTTATTCCTCGGATAGTGATGGCTGTCACGAGGCTTTACATTGAGTGATGATAGATACAGAACAGATGTCAGAAGTTAGTTGTTTACTCGGAGAATAGTATTGCCGTGGAATGCCCTGCCTGTAACAGTAGTGAACTCACTAAGTTTAAAGGTCGTTGGATAAACATATGGCTGATAATGTAATAGTGTAGGTTAGATTGGGGTGAGATTGGATTCTCAAGTCGACGCAACAACCAAGGCCAAAGGGCCTATACTGTGCTGCAATGTTCTGTGTTCTATATTCTATGTTCTAATGGTGGGGACTGAGTAGTCAAACACTGAAAATTAACGAGAAAAATGTGGAGTTTTTCCTCCATGTCAGTCCAGAGAGAACTTCTGTGAAAAGAATGTTTCA
>NW_025162236.1:0-1572 GCF_004010195.1 Chiloscyllium plagiosum
ATCCCTCACTCTTTATAAAGCTGCTCTCCCCACGCTCTCTCCCTCACTCTTTATAAACCTGCTCTCCCCGCTCTCTCTATCCCTCACTCTTTATAAAGCTGCTCTCCCCGCGCGCTCTCTCTCACTCTTTATAAACCTGCTCTCCCTGCTCTCTCTCTCACTCTTTATAGACTTGCTCTCTCCACTCGCTCTCTAACTCTTTGTAAAATTGCTCTCCCTGCTCTCTCTCTCTCACTCTTTATAAACCAGCTCTCCCCGCTCTCTCTCTCACTCTTTATAAGGTTGCTCTCCCTGATCTCTCTCACTCTTCAGAAAGCTGCTCTACGTGCTCTTTATTTCTCACTCTTTTTAAAGCTGCTGTCCCCGCTTTCTCTCATTCCTCTCTCTTTATAAAGCTGCTCTCCCTGCTCTCTCTCTCACACTTTATAAACCTGCTGTCACCACGCTCTCTCTCACTCTTTGTAAACCTGCTCTCCCTGCTCTCTCTCTCTCACCCACCCTTTATAAATCTGCTCTCCCCGATTTCTCTCTCACAAACTTTAGAAACCTGCTCTCCCCGCTCTCCCTCACTCTTTATAAAGCTGCTCTCCCCACTCTCTCACTCACTCTTTGTAAACCTGTTCTCCCCACTCTCTCTTTCTCACTCTCTATAAACCTGCTCTCCCTGCTCTCTCTTTCTCTCTCTCTCTCTCTCCCTTACTCTATATAAACCTGCACTCCCCACTCTCTCTATCCCTCACTCTTTATAAACCTGCTCTCCCCGCGCTCTCTCACTCACTCTTTATAAAGCTGCTCTCCACGCGCTCTCTCTCCCTCACTTTTTATAAACCTGCTCTCCCTACTCTCTCTCCCTCACTCTTTATAAACCTGTTCTTCCTGCTCTCTCTCACTCTCTCTGTATAAAGCTGCTCTCCCCGCTGTCTTTCTCCTTCACTCTTTATAAAGCTGCTCTCCCCGCTCACTCTCTCACTCTTTATAAACGTGCACTCGCCATTCTCTCTCACTCTTTATAAAGCTGCTCTCCCCACTCTTTCTCTTTCACTCTTTACAAAACTGCTCTCCACGCTCTCCCTCTCCCTCAATCTTTAGAAAGCTGCTCTCCCCGCTCTCTCTCCTTCATTCTTTATAAAGCTCATCTCCCCGCTCTCTCTCTCACACTTTACAAACCTGCTCTCCCCGCTCTCTTTCTCAATCTCTATAAATCTGCTCTCCCTGCTCTCTCTCTCCATTACACTTTATAAACCTGCTCTCCCCACTTTCTCTGTCCCTCAGTCTTTATAAAGCTGCTCTCCCCGTGCTCTCTCTATCACTCAATCTTTAGAAAGCTGCTTTCCCCGCTCACTCTCTCACACTCTTAATAAACCTGCTCTCCCCACTCTTTCTCTCTCACTCTTAATAAAGCCGCTCTCCACGCTCTCTCTCTCTCACTCTATAAAGCTGCCTTCCCCGGTCTCTCTCCTTCATTCTTTATAAACCTGCTCTCCCCACTCTCTGTCTCCCTCTCCCTCTTTATAAACCTGCTCTCCCCGCTCTCTCACTCTTTATAAAGCTGCTCTCCCCACTCTCTCCCTC
>NW_025162237.1:0-1572 GCF_004010195.1 Chiloscyllium plagiosum
CCGTCACTGACACTCAACCATATAGTCCATCACTGACACTCACTCACACAGTCCGTCAGTGATACTCACCCACACAATTCGTCACTGATGCTCACCCATACAGTCCATCACAGACGCTCACCCACACAGTCCATCACTGACACTCCCTGTCGAGTCCATCACTGACGCTCATCCGCACAGTCTGCCACTGACACTCCCTGTCGAGCCCATCACTGACGCTCATCCATACAGTCCGTTACTGACACTCACCCATATAGTCCGTCACTGACACTCACTCACACAGTCCGTCACTGACACTCACCCACACAGTCCGTCACTGACACTCACCCATATAGTCCATCACTGACACTCACCCACACAGTCCGTCACTGACGCTCACCCACACAGTCCGTAACAGGCGCTCACTCACACAGTCAGTCACTGACATTCACCCACACAGTACGTCATTGACACTCACCCACACTGTCCGTCACTGACGCTCACCCACATGGTCCGTCAGTGACACCCACCCACACAGTCCGTCACTGATACTCACCCACACTGTCTGTCAGTGACACTCACCCACACATTCCTTCACTGACGCTGACCCACACAGTCTGTCACTGATACTCGCACACACAGTCCGTCACTGACACTCACCCACACAGTCCACCACTGATCCTCGCCCACACAGTCCGTCACTGACGCTCGCCCACACAGTCCGTCAGTGACACTAACCCACACAGCCTGTCACTGACGCTCACCCGCAGAGTCCGTCACTGACGCTCACCCACACAGTCTGTCACTGACGCTCACCCACACAGTCCATCACTGACGCTCACCTATACAGTCCATCACTGGCACGCACCCACACAATCCGTCACTGACGCTCACCCACACAGTCCATCACTGGCACACACCCACACAGTCCATCACTGGCACGCACCCACACAGTCCGTAACAGTCGCTCACTCACTCAGTCAGTGACTGACATTCACCGACACAGTACGTCACTGACGCTCACCCACACAGTCCGTCATCGATGCTTACTATCATAGTCCATCACTGATGCTCACCCGCACAGTCCATCAGTGACACTCGCCCACACAGTCTGTCAGTGACACTAACCCACACAGCCTGTCACTGACGCTCACCCGCAGAGTCCATCACTGACGCTCACCCATACAGTCCGTCACTGACGCTCACCCACACAGTCTGTCACTGACGCTCACCTACACAGTCTGTCACTGACGCTCACCCACACAGTCCATCACTGGCACGCACCTACACAGTCCGTCACTGACGCTCATCCACACAGTCTGTCACTGACGCTTACCCATACAGTCCGTCACTGGCACGCACCCACACAGTCCGTCACTGACGCTCACCCACACAGTCTGTCACTGACGCTCACCCACACAGTCCGTAACAGGCGCTCACTCACACAGTCAGTCACTGACATTCACCCACACAGTACGTCACTGACATTCACCCACACAGTACGTCACTGACGCTCACCCACACAGTCCGTCACTGACACTCACCCACAGTGTCCGTCACTGACACTCACCCACACTGTCCGTCACTGACGCT
>NW_025162238.1:0-1572 GCF_004010195.1 Chiloscyllium plagiosum
CGGCAGATGTCACACAGTGGTCTTTCACCACCGCGCCTTGGCGGCAGCTGCTCCAAGCTTCAGCGCATCCCTCAACATGTAGTCCTGGACCTTGGAATGTGCCAGTCTGCAACACTCAGTTGGGGTCAACTCCGTCAGCTGGAAGATCAACAGGTTTCGGACCACCCAGAGAGCGTCCTTCACCGAGTTGATGATCCTCCAGGCACAGTTGATGTTCGTCTCGGTATGCGTCCTGGGGAACAGGCCGTAGAGCACGGAGTCCCGCGTCACGGCGCTGCTCTGGACGAACCTCGACAAACACCACTGCCTTCCTCTTCAGACTTCTGCGCAGGCACATTCCAGAAGGAGGTGTGTGACAGTCTCGTCCCCCCCCCGCAGCCGCTTCGAGGGCAGCGTGCGGTGCGGCTGAAAGTCCGGGCGTGCATAAAGGATCTGACAGGCAGAGCCCTTCTCACCACCAGCGAAGCCATGTCTTGGTGCTTTTTGGAAAGTTCTGGCAATGAGGCATTCTGCCAAATGGCTTTGACAGTCTGATCAGGGAATCGCTCAATAGGATCCGCCCTCTCCTTTTCCCGAAGGGTCTTAAGGACACTATGTGCTGACCACATCCTGATGGACTTGTGGTCAAAGGTATTTTTCTTCATAAACTTCTCCACGAAGGACAGGTGATACGGAACGGTCCAACTACTCGGAGCGTTCCGCAGCAGCGAGGCCAGGCACATCCTTCGCATCACCGAGGACAGGTAGAACCTCAATACGTAGTGACACTTAGTGTTTGTGTACTGGGGATCCACGCACAGCTTGATACAGCTACACACAAAAGTGGCCATCAGGGTGAGGGTGGTATTGGGTGTATTTTTTTCCCCGTTGCCCAGATCTTTGTACAGCAAGTCCCTTCAGACCCGACCCATCTTTGACCTCCATATAAACTGGAAGATGGCCTGGGTGACTGCAGCGGCACAGGTTCTGGGAATAGGCCAACAGCTTTATGTTCAGCTTCCACGTTCCCTTACCATCCCGCTGCTCGTCCTGTAGGTGACAGTCGGCCAGCAGGAGGCAGTGGTCAGAGAAGAACACCGGCTTGACGTCGGTGGATCTGACCGAGAGCGTTCGGGACACAAACAGGTAGTGGGCGGGCGCCTCCTCGTCGCCGACGTCATGTACTGGAATGCTCTCCTGAGACTGATTAATGTGTACGCCCTAGTGAGTAAGAGTGAAGCTGCCGTCCTGCAGCAACTTCCGGCTACGTCCAGGCCGGTCATTCTGGCCGGAGTCTTCAACTGTATCATTGATGCAGATGGACGATCCGCGGGCGGGGGGGCGGACAGTAAACTGGACGCCACGTCCAGAGCCCTGATGGACATGGTAAAAGATGCCAAGTTGCACGACGTCTTCAGCACCCCTGCAGACGGAGCGCAGCGTAGATACACCTGGTCACGGGCAGACGGCTCTATCGGCTCATTGATAGATTACCTGTTTGTGTCCCATTGAGAGAAAGAAATCTAAACGTTCGATTCTGGATAACTCTTTATCAGACCATGTGAAGCGTCGAACGGGCAGCTTTTATACAGT
>NW_025162239.1:0-1572 GCF_004010195.1 Chiloscyllium plagiosum
CCATCGCTGGGTCATGATTGGATGTTGGAGGATTGTTTGGTTGTGCTGACCTGCTCTTAGTGGATCTTTATGCTGGCTTCGGCCTAACGCCAATTCAGGTACCAGCCAACCTCAGAGCTATGGCCTCAGCAGCCGCTCGCAGCCAACCTCAGAGCTATGGCCTCAGCAGCCGCTCGCAGCCCTGGCCAGGGCATTCGCAACACAGTCAGGGTGACTGTGAAGAAGGTGGAGGAGCACACACCGGTCGATCGGACGGTGTTCGTGAAGAAGATATTGCTGGAGTGCTGCGGGAAAGAAAAGCAGACGTGTACTGCCTGCAGGATTTCCCTGCGGCAGGCTATTTCGATGTGACCTTCAGGAGTGTGAAGAATTATGAGCAGCTCCTGAATGTCTTCAAGGAGAAGGAAGGGGAACCTCTGTTCTCCATCTTGTCGGCGGTCCCGTTGTGTGTGCTTCCTGTGCAGAGGATTTGGTTTGTAACAATCCAGATGTACAATCCTCACGTCCCAGCAGCAGATGTCCTGACCTTCTTGAGAAGAAACGTCCAGGTCGAGGGAGAGAGTACTTGATGTGGTCGATCCTTTCAGGATCTGGATCAGCAAACGACAGGTCAGGGTAACCCTGAGGGTCGATGCCAGTAGGAACATCCTCCACACACCCTCCAGCTTTGCCATCAGAGGAAGCAGAAGTTACCTGACATACGCAGGGCAGCCGAAAGTGTGCCGAACCTGCGGGAGGTCAGGCCACATGGTGGCGGATTGTAAGGTGACTGTCTGCCGAAACTGCAAGCAGGAAGGTCACCCGACCAAGGAATGTAAGGAGGCCAAGAACTGTAATCTGTGCGGAGAGGCGGGCCACATGTACAAGGCCTGCCCAAGACGAGGGGCCACCACCTACGCACAGATGGTCGGAGGTGGCAACACAAGCCGTGGACTGCCTAAGACCAGCAAGGTACCACAAAACAGCACGGGAACAGTGTCTGGAGGCACCCAGAAGGAAGGGCAGGCTGTAGCAGAGCAGACGGCAGACAGCAGGGAGATGCAGCAGCCGATCCAAGCTCCTTCCAGACAGACGGAGGAAATGGAAGAGGAGGGATTAAAGGAGGCAGAGGATTGGATTACTGTCAAAAGCAGGAAGAGCAAACCTCCCAAAGCCACCCAGCGAAGGGGGAAACGACACCTACACGACGAGGATACAGGCAGCTCTTCCGACGGTGAGGGCGGGCGCAAGGAGGGTCATCACCAGAGGAAGCGACAGAGCGCCTGTGACAGCCCCGCTGTTTGATGGAGAACTGGACTATGCGGACCCTGGGCCCGACCCGAAGACACTAGAGCGGGGAAATGGCTTCAGCTTGGAGCGGGACAGCTGCCTCAGCCCTGGGAGGGTCCAGCAGTTTGCTGTCATCACGGGGATGCACACAGCTACCCCAGAGGGGCAAGACCAGCAACAAATGGACAGTGTCAACCTTGTAAACTATTAAAATGGGGTTAAAAATTGCCAGCATCAATGTGCGTAGCATCAAATCGGCTACGTGATGTCTTTCTACAATGGCCTTCCTGGCCAACGTTAAAG
>NW_025162240.1:0-1572 GCF_004010195.1 Chiloscyllium plagiosum
CATGCTGAATTACCCATAGTGATAGGTGCATTAGTCAGGGGTAAATCTAGGCTAGGGGAATGGGTCTGGGTGGATTACTTTTCAGAGGGTTGGTGTGGACTTGTTGGGCCAAAGTGCCGGTTTGCATACTGTAGGGAACCTAATCTAATCTAATCATATCTCTGATGGTGGGGTCCGTTTGTAGGTGGCGGAAATGACGGATGATGTGATGTTGTATACAGAGGTTGTTCCCTCCATGACTTCCTGGTCAGGTCCACACACCCCAACAATCCACCCTCCCCACCCGGCATCTTCCCCTGCCACTGCACCCACATCTCCCCCCTCACCTCCGTCCAAGGCCCCAAAGGAGCCTTCCACAACCATCAAAGCTTCACCCGCACTTCCACACATTTGATTCATTGTATCCGTTGCTCCCGATGTGGTCTCCTCTACATTGGGGAGATTGGACGCCTTCTCTCAGAGCACTTCAGAGAACATCTCTGGGACACCCGCACCAATCAAACCCACTGCCCCGTGGACGAACAATTCAACTCCCACTCCCACTCCACCAAGGGCATACAGGTCCTAGGCCATCTCCATCGCCACTCCCTTACCACCCAATACCTCATTTTCCACCTCGGGATCCTCCAACCCCATGGCATCAATGTGGATTTCACCAGTTTCCCCACCTTACTCCAGTTCCAACCTTCCAGCTCAGCACTGTCCTCATGACCTGTCCCACCTGTCCATCTTCCTTCCTACTTATCCGCTCCACCCTCCCCTCCAACCTATCACCTTTACCCTCCTCCATCCACCTATCTCAACTACCTTCATCCCACCCCCCTCTCTCCCATTTATCTCTCCACCTCTGAAGCTCCCAGCCTCCTTCCTGATGATGGGCTTTTGTCCAAAACGTTGATTTTCCTGCTTCTCTGATTCTGCCTGACATGCTGTGTTTTTCCAGCACCACACTCTTGAATCTGTGCATGGAGCCAGACGACGTGGGTGAGGTTTTAAATGAATATTTCTTATCTATATTCACATCAGAGAAAGACATTGCATCTGGGAATTTCAGTTGGGATGGTGAAGCTCTGGAACATGTTAAGATTAATCAGGAAGAAATATTAGATATTTTAGTGAGTACAAAGGTGCATAAATCCTCAGGGCCTGATGAGATGGATTCCAGGCTCCTATGGGAAGGAGGGAGGGAGGGGACTGCTGGGGCCCTGATGGAGATATTTAACACCTGGCTGGCCAGAGGTGAAGTGCAAGATGACAGGAGGATAGCTAATGTAATTCATAAAGGGCAGCAGGGATAGGCAAGTAATTATAGACCAGTTAGTCTGATGTCAGTGGTAGGGAAATTATTGGAAAAAAATTCTGAGGTGCAGCATTAATCAATAATTGAAAAGGCTTGATTGTTTCTGATCAGGGATAATCAGCACAGGTTTGACAGAGAGAGAGATCTGTCTGTCTAATGTAATTGAGGATTTTTGAAAAGATGACTAAAATATTAATGAGGGTAATGCAGTTGATGTGGTTTAAATTGACTTCAGTAAAGCCTTTGACAAGGTCCCACATGGAACTGATCTA
>NW_025162241.1:0-1572 GCF_004010195.1 Chiloscyllium plagiosum
TGGAGAAGGCACAGTAGGTCAGGCAGCTTCCGATGGGTAAGAGAGTCAACGTTTCAGGCAGGGCCCTTCTTCAGAATTGCGAAGGAGTAAAAGGACTGACAAATAAATGGATGGTAGGGGTGAGGCTAGGGGAACGGTTGGTGATAGGTGGGAGAAGCTAGAAGGTGATAGTGAGAGGTCGGTGGGGAGTTGGAGTGGATCGGTGGAAAGGAAGATGGATGGGTAGGTTCCCACGAGAGGGCGGATCTGAGTCGGAGGGTCGGATCTGGGATCTGGGTCGTCGAGGGGAGATTTGCTTATTAGTGAGTTCAATGTTCATGCCGTGTGTTTGTCGGCTCCCGAGGCAGAAGATGAGGTGTTCCTAGCAACATCCTGGTATATCTCTTCTGAACCTTAATAATCTCCTTCCATATCAGAACTGCACACAGTACTGCAGTACTTCATCAATGTCCTGCACAATCTCAGCATGACTTCTCAACTTGTAACCACAAAAGTCTGAGCAAAGAAGTAACCTGAAACACCTTGTCTATAAGTGCCACAAACTTCTGTGAATTCGATCTGCACCTGTGGGTCCCTTTTTTCTACAACACTACCAACGCACTACTATTAATTGTATAAGCCCCCCGCCCCCGCTTTTTTATTTTACCAAAATGCAATACCTCGCATTTATCCAAGTTAAACTCGAACTGCCACACCTCAGCCCAGTGAGTAATGTTACTGCCCCCTCACCTTCCTGCTTCAGGTTTAAAAGACCATCCCCTCTCGAGAAGGCCGACAAACACAGACCTTGAGTTTCCCAAAGACCAAGAGCTTGATTTGCTTTGTGCAAGCAGAGGGATGAGAGGGTAAGGAGAGGCTGGAAAGTAAACCGATGCCTTGTATCACTTAATAATTTCAGGAAGGGAAAAGCCACATGTGAGAGGTTGGAAATAGTGGCCAGTGTTTTTTGGCCAGAAATTGTGCTCTTTCCTCATCTCTGGTGTTCAGTCTTGATATCTATTCGAGATCCCTCATAGTGCGGAGTGTTTCTGCAAGATTTCTTGCCCTAATATTGCAGATTACAGAGAATAGCCATTTAAGCTGGAAATCATAGCCAAGCAATTAAAGAGGTTCACTGTTCATCTCGATGGCAGAGCACATGCACTCATCATCCTATAGTTGAGGCTAATACCTTTTATTTGTTTAACAATGGAACTGTTGCCTGTGTTTTTCAGCAATGTTAATCAGAATTTAATAAATCCATATAGAGCTGAAAACTGACACTTAAAATATGATTCAAATTCTGGGCATGGTTTAAGTCTTGTGTAGTGGGTAGCACCCCTGCCCCTGGGTCAGAGCTCTGGATTCGATTCCCTTCCATGAACTTGTGGTAGTGTCACTTTCTCTGGAACAGATTATCTCGATTCTGCTGTGGGGGTGTGTCACAGTATGTTCAAAGAAAGCTGATGAACAAACACACAGGAGAATAATGTTGCAGCTTTAGGTGCTATTTTTGAGTGGTGGTAGTGCCCCGACCTCTGAGCCTAAAGGTTCACATCCAACAGAGATGTTTCATTATATGTCTGAGCACGT
>NW_025162242.1:0-1572 GCF_004010195.1 Chiloscyllium plagiosum
ATAGACTGGGTTTGTTTTCACTGGAACACAGGAAGTTGAGTGCCGACCTGCTAGATGTTTATAAGATTGTGAATGGCATGGTTAGGGTGGAAATTATGAAGCTTTTTCCCAGGGTGGAGGGTTCAATTACTAGGGGACACAGGTTCAAGCTGCAGGGGGAGAAAGTTAAAAGAGATTGTGAGGCAAGTTTTTCACACAAAGGGTGCTGAGTGCCTGGAACACACAGTATCAGCATTCAAGAAGCACCTGGATGAATACATGAATAGGAAGGGATTAGAGGGATTGGATCCTGTAACTGGAGACAGTTTTAGTATGGTGCGGCAAAATGTGTCAGTGCAGACTTGGAGGGCCGAAGGGCCTGCATCCTGTGTTATTTTGTTCCATGTTCTAAATCTGTCTGATGCAGATCCATCCATTATTAAAGTGAGTAGGAATGGCAGATGTAACTTCCTTGTGAATAAGAATTGTCGACACCATCCATCCTGTTGTTCTACCTTAACAAATGGGTGAAAATACAAGGGATTTAGCAGTTGAAATCTTGATTCTTGAAGTGATCTCTCACATGAACAGTAGCATTCTGTCCAACCATACTCTGAGCTAATTTGTAGGGCACTCTCATTTTCCAGATTAAACTCCATTCGGTTAAGAAAGTAACATTGAACAGTCTGTAGCATGAAAGAGCATGCCAGAAATGGTACAAGTCATATTTCTTATTGACCTTTCATGCTGCTGAAGTTAACAATGCAGGCTGGCCAGCATGCTGACCACAGGAAGCAGTGTTCCTGACAGAGATCTGAGTGATCACACAAGCAATGGATTAGATTACTGCACTGCAGCCATATTATTACTGGTGATGTGCTAGATAATAAGATATAGCAGTGAGAAGAGCTATCATGCCCACAATCCCAGCCCCCAAAGATTGTTGAATTCAAATACAAATGCATTGAGAAGTCTGAAGCATTTGCACACACTTTGAACTGTAAGTGCAGCTGGGGTGATCCGTCCTGCACCCCTTTTGAACATCCAACATCATAAAAGCCACACCTACATACAGAAACATAAAAATAGATGAGCAAGGTGCGTGTGTTGATTATATGTCCCATTCAACCTGCTTTGCAATTCAGTCCAAATATTGGCATTTAATTCCACTTCCCCTCCCACTCCAAATATCTCCAGATGTCATGCAAAACTAAACTCTGTCTGTCCTTGTCTTAAATGTATACAACGAGAATGTATTTTCCCTCATACTTGGCCATACTGACAGTGTAGAATTAACCTCAAGCCTTGCATGTGACCCATAGTGTTAACACAGACCTGCGACAGACTGTGGAATATAGAGAGCACAGATCCTTTATTGTCTCTATCTGTGGGATTCAGTCAGCTGGGTAGACACGGAACAGGGACACACTGAGCAATATAAAGAGCACAGGTACCTCATTGTTTCTTTGTGAGAGGCTCAATGAGCCGATTGAACCCAGACCAGGGACAGGCTGGTATTATACAGGGTCCTTCACTGTCTCTGTGGGGTTCTGTCTGCTGGTCTAACACAATCCACAACATCCTGAGTAATAG
>NW_025162243.1:0-1572 GCF_004010195.1 Chiloscyllium plagiosum
ACCAGATGATTAACAATTTACTTAATTCTAAACCCCTCCATTGGCAAAAAGGGTTTGTCAATCACTTGTGGAATAGGCAGCGACACACATTAACAAGCAATAAGTAACAAGAAAAAGTAAATCATGGAATGAAAATTAACAGAAGAGGCACGGCAGCACATCAAGTGGGTAGCATCGAAGTGACATGAAGTTTTCATTCGTCCCATGGGCTCCAATGTTATCGCACTTCAAGAGATCATACTAGCATTTTCACATGATGTCAGGTTTTCACCTCAGTGACCCTGTTGGCAATGCATTCCACACACCCATGATACTCTGGGTGAAAAAGGACTTTTCTTCAAAGCCCCTTGAAATCCCCAGCCATATAAAATTATGGTCTCTTGCTAATCTCTCTTCAAATAAGATGAACAACTGCTTCTCATCCACTCCGCCATTGCACCTCATAATATTATACATTTGCTGTTTCATAGAAGGTTATCTCGTGCCATCTCTGTTAATAGATGGCCGTGCAACCCAAGGCTGAATTTGGTGTACACTAACTCCAGCGCAATCACATCCTTTCCATCATGTGGTCACCAGAAATGCACGAAGTACTGCGGCTGTTGCCTGTACAAAGTCCTGTGCAACTCAAACATAATCTCTCTGCTGAAAGTCAATGTCACCTTTGAGTATGCGGAAAAGGTTTTCTCTGTGTCAGCAAGATTGGAGAAATTGAGTTATAAGAAGAAGCAGGATAGGTGGGGATATACTTCCCTTGGGGAGTAGAGGCTGAGGGAGAGTTTTACAGATTCGGAGAGATCATTAGATATTTAAGTTGCAAGGTATTTTAACTAATGTATGGCATTCATAAACTACAAGTCATAGATTCTAGTGGAGAAACAACAAAATTAAGAGACCCAAGGGACCAAGACGGTGGTCTGCATATGGAACGAACTGACAAAGGAAGTGAAAAATGCGAGTGCAATAACAATAATTAAAGAAAACATCTTTCGATATACATGGAAAGGAAAGGCTTTGTGGGATATTGGACGAATGCAGACAAATAAGAATATTTCAGTTGAGGTAACCTGGACAATTTGGTTTGAATAGTCTGTTTCCATGTTGTGTGAATCTATGACTGTACTATTCTGAATATATTTACAAGTTATAGCTGACAGCAATTTAGTCATGCAACCAAGTAAGATGACACTCTTGAGCACACTTGTTATACATTTTCTGATTCAATACACATATAGTGGTTCTCAAAGTATTGCATTGTCTATTAGAGTCATAGAGATGTATAGCGTGGAAATGTATTGATGCTATTGACTGCAGTTACAGGGCGTGCCTGACGATTGTGATTGACATCGTTCGAGTAACACAAGGCCACAAGAACTGGGAGAAGAAGTAGGTCATCAGTCACCTGCCGGATTCTACGATTTACATATGAAAGAACTGCAACCAACATGGTAATTTTAAAAGATGAGAGACTTAACAAATAATCCAGAATTTTGTAGATATGCTATTTCATTTGCATAGCACTGTATAAATTTCCTATACATTCTTTGCCTTATGATCTCACACTCCACAACC
>NW_025162244.1:0-1572 GCF_004010195.1 Chiloscyllium plagiosum
TTCACTGAGGAGAGGGACATGATAAATGTTGAGGTTAGAGATAGAAGTTTGATTAGTACGGATCACGTTGACATACATAGGGAAGATGTGTTGGGTAGGCTAGAGGTTATTAAGGTGGACAAATCCCCAGGACAGGATGGGATCTAACCCAGGTTGCTGAGGGAGGCGAGAGAGGAATGAGCTGGAACGCTGACAAATATCTTTGTGGCATCCTGAAACACAGGTGAGGTGACGGAGGATTGGAGGGTTGCTCATGTTGTCTCCCTGTGCACGTAGGATAGTAGGGATATTCCGGGTAACTACAGACCAGTGAGCCTGACGTTAGTGGTGGGAAATTTGCTGGCGAGGTACTGAGGGATAGGATCTATTTATATTTCGAATAGAATGGGCTTTTCAGTAATAGGCAACATGGTTTTGTGTGGGGGAGATCGTGCCTTACTAACTTAATAGAGTTCTTTGAGAAATGGACCAAGTTGATAGATGAAGGAAGGGCTGTTGATGTCATATACATGGACTTTAGTAAGGCGTTTGATAAGGTTCCCCATGATAGGCCAATAGAGAAAGTGAAGTCACGATCGTGCCTTACCAACTTAACTGAGTTCTTTGAGAAAGGGACCAAGTTGATAGATGAAGGAAGGGCTGTTGATGTCATATACATGGACTTTAGTAAGGCGTTTGATAAGGTTCCCCATGATAGGCCAATAGAGAAAGTGAAGTCACATAGTGTGCAGAGTGTTCTAGCTCGGTGGATAAAGAACTGGCTGAGCAACAGGAGACAGAGAGTAGTAGTTGAAGGGAGTTTCTCGAAATGGAGAAAGGTGACCAGTGGTGTTCCACAGGGGTCAGTGCTGGGGTCACTGTTGTTTGTGATATACGTAAATGATCTGGAAGAGGGCACTGCTGGTATGATCAGCAAGTTTTCAGATGACATGAAGATTGATGGAGTAGCAGAAAGCATAAGGGACTGTCAGAGAATACAGGAGGATACTGGAGAGTCGGGCGGAAAAGTGGCAGATGGAGTTCAATCCAGGCAAATATGAGGTAATGCATTTTGGGAAGTTTAATTCCAGAGCAAATTACACAGTAAATTGAAGAGCCTTGGGAAAAGTTGATGAGCAGAGAGATCTGGGAGTTCAAGTCCATTGTACCCTGAAGGTTGCTGGACAGGTGGATAGAGTGGTCAAGAAGGCATACAGTACGCTTGCCTTCATTGGACAGGGTATTGAATATAATAGCTGGCAAGTTATGTTAAAGTTGTACAAAATATTGGTTCGGCCGCATTTAGAATACTGTGTACAGTCCTGGTCGCCACATTACTAAAAGGATGTGGATGCTTTGGAGAGGGTGCAGAGAAGGTTTATGAGGATGTTGCCTGGTATGGAAGTTGCTAGCTATGAAGAAAGGTTGAGTAGGTTAGGTTTATTTTCATTAGAAAAATGGAGATTGAGGGGGGGACCTGATCGAGGTTTACAAAATCATGAAGGCTATAGACAGGGTGGATAGAGACAAGCTTTTTCCCAGGATGAAGGATTCAATAACGAGAGGTGACACTTTCAAAGTGATAGGTGGGAA
>NW_025162245.1:0-1572 GCF_004010195.1 Chiloscyllium plagiosum
CACCCAAATAACTTCCCTGAATGTATTTCTGGCATGGAGTCATTGAGTCACACAGCATGGAACCAGACTCTTCAGTCCAACAAGTCCATGGCTCAAAGCCCTCCACACCTTTCCTACTCATGTATTTATTCCAAATGTCTTTTAAATGTTGTACCTGTCCCAGCAGAGTCACGGCCTGTAATTTTCAGTTCTGCTGAAATGTGATTGACCTGAAATGTTAACCCAGTTTCTTTATCCACAGATGCTATCACGGACCTGCTGAATGCATTTTGTGTTTTCTGCACAAAGTTACTGTTGCAGCATGGAGATGTCAGCCTGAGTTGATTCCCTTCTGGGTAAATGTAGTGACAATCCCTCAGTTTACTATCCCATTTGCCTCATGACAGTCTCCCAGCCCCACAAGCCTTGACATGCTCGTGCCAGTAATCACCACCTGAGTGAATAAGTCAGCACCAAATGATTGCATTCTTTCTTGTCTGACTGCATCAGCGTGCAGAACAAAGCAACACATCAGTGCACAGGCTAATTTTATACAATAACTGCAAACCGCAACCAGTTTTGTTAAAAAGCTAGCGAACTGATCATATTCCCATGGCAACATTGAAAGTTAAGGAGAGATTTTACTGAGGTGTTCAAAATGATGATGACCGTAAGACCATAATTCACAGGAGCATAAATTAGGCCATTCAGCCTATCGAGTCTGCTCTGCCATTCAATCATGGCTGATAAGTTTCTCAACCCCATTCTCCCACTTTCTCCCCCTAACACTTGATCCCCATGATACTCAAGAACCTATCTATTTCAGTCTTAAAATACTCAATGACCCGGCCTCCAACAGCCTTCTGTGGCAGTGAATTCCATCAAGTCACCGCTCTCTGGTTAAAGAAGTTTCTCCTTATCTCTGATCTAAAGGGTCTTCCTTTTACTCTAAGGCTGTGTCCTCAGGTCCTAGTCTCCCCTCCAAAGAAACATCTTCCCAACATCCAGTCTATCCAGGCCATTCAGCATACTATGATGGGTTTTGACTGTCTCGTTATGGTTTTGTCAAAACAGTTACTGATGGCAGTTTTAAGATAATTGCCAAGAGATAGAAGGGGGGATGACAATTTTTTTTTCAAATGCTGCAAGTTTTGTTTAGCTTTTAAGGCAGATGTAGCAGCTCCAGTAGTAACTTTCTAAAGAGAAATTGGATGTAAATTGGAAGGAAGGATGAGAAGAACATGAGAAAAGAAAATGGTGATAGGGCTTAATTGGATCCTTCTTTCAATGATCTGTCATAGGTACAAGCTGAATGGTTTTCATCATTGCAGTTAAATTCCCTGATTCCTTAACTGCTGTACTGTTCAACACTTCACTGGGCACCAGTGTGGGCCTGTCATTCTCTGATTCTTCTTCTTATTCCTGGCATTACCTTCACCATTAGCTGACGGTACAAAGTCCAGGGCCATAGATTTAACATTTTAGGCAACAAAATGCTCGACACAATATATTTTAAAAATTTATTCATGGAATGTAACTGGTGAGGCCAGCATTTATTGCCCATCCCTAATTGCCCAGAGCACAGCCAAGAGG
>NW_025162246.1:0-1572 GCF_004010195.1 Chiloscyllium plagiosum
TGCTGGTTACATCACACAGGACGGTGCTGGACACAGTAAGGTATACTGATTATATCACACAGGACGGTGCTGGACAGAGTAAGGTATACTGGTTATTTCACACAGGACGGTACTGGACAGAGTAAGGTATACTGGTTACATCACACAGGACAGTGCTGGACAGAGTATGGTATACTTGTTACATCACACAGGACGGTGCTGGACACAGTAAGGTATACTGTTTACATCACACAGGACGGTACTGGACAGAGTAAGGTATGCTGGTTACATCACACAGGACAGTGCTGGACCGAGTAACGTACACTGATTACATCACACAGGACAGTGCTGGACAGAGTAAGGTATACTGGTTATATCACACAGGACAGTACTGGACCGAGTAAGGTATACCTGTTACATCACACAGGACTGTGCTGGACAGAGTAAGGTATACAGGTTACATCGCACAGGACAGTGCTGGACAGAGTAAGGTATACTGGTTACATCACACAGGATTCTGCTGGACAGAGTGAGGTATACTGGTTACATCACACAGGACAGTGCTGGACAGAGTGAGGTACAATGGTTATATCACACAGGACAGTGCTGGACAGAGTAAGGTATACTGGTTACATCGCACAGGACAGTGCTGGACACAACATGGTATACTGATTATATCACACAGGACAGTGCTGGACAGAGTAAGGTATACTGGTTACATTGCACAGGACAGTGCTGGACAGAGTAAGGTATACTGTTTACATCGCACAGGACAGTGCTGGACACAACATGGTATACTGATTATATCACACAGGACAGTGCTGGACAGAGGAAGGTATACTGGTTACATCGCACAGGACAGTGCTGGACAGAGTATGGTATACTGGTTACATCACACAGGACAGTGCTGGACAGAGTATGGTATACTGGTTACATCACACAGGTCTGTGCTGGACAGAGTAAGGTATACTGGGTCAATCACACAGGACGGTGCTGGACAGAGTAAGGTATATTGGTTACATGACACAGGACAGTGCTGGACAGAGTAATGTATACTGGTTACATCGCACAGGACAGTGCTGGACAGAGTAAGGTATACTGGTTACATCACACAGGACAGTGCTGGACAGAGTATGGTATACTGGTTACATCACACAGGTCTGTGCTGGACAGAGTAAGGTATACTGGGTCAATCACACAGGACGGTGCTGGACAGAGTAAGGTATATTGGTTACATGACACAGGACAGAGCTGGACAGAGTAAGGTATACTGGTTATATCACACAGAGCGGAGCTGGACAGAGTAAGGTATACTGGTTACATCACACAAGACAGTGCTGGACAGAGTAAGGTATACTGGTTACATGACACAGGACAGTGCTGGACTAAGTAAGGTATACTGGTTATTTCACCCAGGACAGTGCTGGACAGAGTAAGGTATACTGGTTACATGACACAGGACAGTGCTGGTCAGAGTAAGGTATACTGGTTACATCACAAAGGACTGTGCTGGACAGAGTAAGGTATACTGTTTTCATGGCACAGGACGGTGCTGAACAGAGTAAGGTATACTGATTATATCACACAGGACGG
>NW_025162247.1:0-1572 GCF_004010195.1 Chiloscyllium plagiosum
CTGAGGGAGGGCAGCACTCTCACGAGTTTAGTACAGAGGGACAGCCGCACTGTCAGGAGTTAAGTTATGTGGGTTGGCCGCACTGTCAGGAGTTTAGTCCTGAGTGAGGGCCGCACTGTCAGGAGTTTCGTAGAGAGTGAGGGCCACACTGTCAGGTGTTTAGTACTGAGGGAGGAACACACTGTCAGGAGTTTAGATCTGACGGAGGGCCGCACTGTCAGGAGTTTAGTACTGAGGGAGACCGCACTGTCAAGAGTTTAGTACTGAGGGAGGGCGCACTGTCAGGAGTTCAGTTCTGATGAATGTCCACAGTGTCAGGAGTTTAGTTCCACGGGAGGGCCGACGTGTCAGGAGTTTATTACTGAAGGAGGACCGCACTATCAGGAGTTTAGTACTGTGGGATTGCATCACTGTCAGCTGTTTAGTACTGAGGGAGGGCGACTTTGTCAGGAGATTAGTACAGAGGGAGGGCCGCGCTGTCAGGAGTTTAGTACTGACGGAGGGCCGCACTGTCAGGAGTTTAATTCTGAGTGAGGGCCACACTGTCAGGAGTTTAGAATCTGAGGTAGGGACGCACTGTCAGGAGTTTAGTACTGAGGGGGGACGCACTGTCAAGAGTTTAGTACTGAGGGAGGGCCACAGTGTCAGGCGTTTAGTACTGAGGCAGGGCCGCACTGTCAAGACATTAGTATTGTGGGAGGGCCGCACTGTCAGGAGTTTAGTTCTGAGGGAGGGCCGCAGTGTCAGGAGTTTAGTTCTAAGGGAGTGCCACACTGTCAGGAGTTCAGTACTGAGGGAGGGACACACTGTCAGGAGTTTAGTACTGAAGTAGGGCCGCACTGTCAGGAGTCCATTATGGAGAGAGGGAAACACTCTCAGGAGTTTAGTACTGAGGGACGGCCGCACCTTCAGATGTTT
This sequence comes from Chiloscyllium plagiosum, assembly GCF_004010195.1. Classification (NCBI taxonomy): domain Eukaryota; kingdom Metazoa; phylum Chordata; class Chondrichthyes; order Orectolobiformes; family Hemiscylliidae; genus Chiloscyllium; species Chiloscyllium plagiosum. Next base: position 919 of record NW_025162247.1, read on the forward strand.
ATTACTGAAGGAGGGAGACACTGTCAGATGTTTAGTTCGGAGGGAGCGCCGCATTGTCATGTGTTTAGTACTGAGCGAGTGCTGCACTGTCAGGAGAATAGGACTGAGGGAGGGCCGCACTTTCAGGAGTTTAGCACAGAGTGAGGGCCGCATTGTCAGGGGTTTAGTACTGAAGGAGGGCCGCACTGTCAGGATTTTAGTTCTGTGGGAGGGCCACAGTGTCAGGAGTTTAGTACAGAGAGAGTGCCGCACTGTCAGGAGTTTAGTACTGAGGGACGGCCCCAACGTCAGGATTTTTTTACTGAGAGAGGTACGCACTGTCAGGAGTTCAGTTCTGAGGGAGGGCCGCAGTGTCAGGAGTTTAGTTCTAAGGGAGTGCCACGCTGTCAGGAGTTCAGTACTGAGGGAGGGACACACTGTCAGGAGTTTAGTACTGAAGTAGGGCCGCACTGTCAGGAGTCCATTATGGAGAGAGGGACACACTCTCAGGAGTTTAGTACTGAGGGAGGGCCGCACTGTCAGGTGTTTAGTTCTGAGGGAGGTCCGCACTGTCAGGTGATTAGTTCAGAGGGCGGGACAAACTGTCAGATGTTTAGTTCGGAGGGAAGGCCGCATTGTCAAGTGTTTAGTACTGAGCGAGTGCCGCACCTTGAG
>NW_025162248.1:0-1572 GCF_004010195.1 Chiloscyllium plagiosum
CCTCTGCTCGGACAATGTACATACTGAGTTAGAGAAGCTTCCTGGACACACTGCACAAACACCACCCCGTCTAATCTATTTGATCTAAAGAGCTTCCAATCAATATTTGGGAAGTTGAAATCGCCCATGACTAATACCCTGTGGCTTCTGTACTTTTCCAAAATCTGTTTCCCAATCTGTTCCTCCACATCTCTGCTGCTATTGGTGGGCCTATAGTAAACACCCAACAAGGTGTCTGTTCCTTTCCTATTTCTGACTTCAGCCCATACTACCTACAAAGGCAGATCCCCCTCGAACTGCCTTTCTGCAGCCATTATACCATTTCTCATTAGCAACGCCACACCCCCTGTTTTTTACCACCCTCCCTAATCTCAGTGTAATCTTGGATGCACTGAGCTGCCAATTTCTAGAGCGGCCTGCAGTAAACACTTTCACATATTCAGTTGGCTCGAAGAGAAAGAAATTCCTCCACATCTTTCTTAAATAGGTTACTACTTACTCTGAGATTATGTTATCTGGTCTTCGATTCTCAGACAAGGCGAATCATTCTCTCCTAAATTATCCTATCATGTCCCTCATAATCTAATGTATCTCAGTAAAGTCTTGTTACATTATTCTACACTCCAATGAGTACAGGGGCATTATTCTCAGTTTCATCTCCCGAGAATATTCTCCCATATCCAGGATGATTTGTGTTAAATCTCCCTGAACTGCTATTCCTAAAATAGGGGGACTAAATTTGTTCACATTAATCCAGCTCTGATCTGACTAATGCCATGTGTATTTTGTAAAAAAAACATATGTCCCCATTCCATTTAAATAAAGTGAAACAAAATTATTTGACTTCCCGATTACCTGCTGAAACTGGATGCTATCTTTTCATATTTCATGTACAAGGAAGTGAAGTGCTCTGTATGCTGATGCTTTGTGCTGGGTATTTCCCCACTTAATATTTATATCTGCCAAAACGCATAAATCTCTTTTTTGCATGTTATATGCTGCTACGTTTTTGTCCACTTGTTTATCCTGATTCTGTCCATCCACAATGTTGCGGTGCCGCCCTCATTACTTGCATCCATATCTATTTTGTGTCATCTCCAAACTGAGCAACAGTACATTAACTTATGTTGTACAGGTGATTAGTACATGCTGTCAACAGCTGTGGCACCAATATTGTTGGCTCCGGGAATCTGCAAGTTACAATTTACTATCATGAAAATGCCCTCATTACCTCGCCTCTCCATTCATTCCCCAATCCTCAACTTATACACACCCCCAACTGTGTTGGTTCATGCTTCTCTGCTTGTGAAGTGCATGTAAAACCGTATAATACACCGTTCTGAATAATTTTAGAAATTCAGATATATTCCATTTACTGCATTCCCATTAATGTATTGTGCTTGTTACGATCTGAAAATACTTGTAAACGTGTTAGGTCTGATTTCGTCTTCACAAAGCCATGCGGAATCCATTTTATTCTGTAATGCATTTCTAATGCTCTGTTATTCCAACTTTAATAAAAGACGAACATTTTCCCAATGGCAGATATGCTGTCTACCTGAGCTGAATTTG
>NW_025162249.1:0-1572 GCF_004010195.1 Chiloscyllium plagiosum
CTTCTTATAATGTGGTGACCAGAACTGTACACAGCACTCCAAGTGCGGCTGCACCAGAGTTTTGTGCAGCTGTAGCAAAACCTCATGGTTCCAGAACTCGATCCCTCTATTAATAAAAGCTAAAACACCGTATGCCTTCTTAACAACCTTGTCAAACTGGGGGGCAACTTTCAAGGATCTGTGTACCTGGACAACGAGATCTCTCTGCTCATCTACACTACCAAGAATCTTACCATTAGCCCAATACTTTGCATTCCAGTTACTCCGACCAAAGTGAATCACCTCAGACCAGTCCGTATTAACCTCCATTTGCCACCTCTCAGACCAGCTCTGCAGATTTTCTATGTCGCTCTGTCACCTACAAAATCCTTTATCACTATCCACAACTCCACCGACTTTAGTGTCGTCTGCAAATTTACTAACCCACACTTCTACGCCCTCATCCAGGTCTTTTATAAAAATGACGAACAGCAGTGGAACAAACACCGACCCTGCGGTACACCATTGGTAACGACACCAGGATGAACATTTCCCATCAACCACCACCCTCTGTCTTCACAGCAAGCCAATTACTGATCCAAACTGCTATATTTCCCAAAATCCCATACTTCCGCATTTTGTACAATAGCCGACTGTCGGGAACCTTATCGAACACCTTGCTGAAATCCATGTACACCGCATCAACTGGTTTACTCTCATCTAACTGTTTTGTCACCTTCTCAAAGAACTCCATAAGTTTTGCGAGGCACTACCTACCCTTCACAAAACTATGCTGACTATCCCTTATCAAATTATTCTTTTCTAGATGATTATAAATCCTATCTCTGTTAACCTTTTGCAACACTTTACCAACAACTGAAGTAAGGCTCACTGGTCTGTAATTACCAAGGTTGTCTCTCCTCCACTTCTTGAGCAGGGTAACCACATTTACGATCTTCCCGTCTTCTGGCACTATTCCTGTAGACAATGACGATTTAAAGATCAATGCCAAAGGGTCAGCAATCTCCTCTCTGGCTTCCCAGAGGATTCTGGGATAAATCCCATCCGGCCCAGGGGACCTATCTATTTTCACACTCTGCAGGATTTCTAATACCTCTTCTTTATGAACCTCAATGCCACCTAGTCTAGTAGCCTGTATCTCAGTATCCTCCTCAACAACATTGTCGTTTTCCAGAGTGAATACTGTTCAAAACTATTCATTTTCTCATCAGAATTTCTTTCACCCTAACTTCCCTTCCTTGCCTCTCTGGGACAAACCTATCCAGCATTCGCAACTGCTTCACAACTAACCTTCACATGTCTGTTCTGCATTTCCTTGAGAATTTATGCTGCACGTTTCAGCCTAATCACATTGTAAATCTGAGCCCCAATTAAACATTTTCCCATACGAGCTCCTCCTATGTCTCTCCATGAGTAGAAAAAAAGGTTACAAAGTTGTGATCATTATCACTGAAGTGCTCTCCTGTCGAGAGACCTACCAACTGCCATGGTTTGTTGCCAATCACCGAATCCAACATGACCTCGCGTCCAGTCAGCCTGTCTGCATATTGAGTCAGGAATCCTTCCTGGGCA
>NW_025162250.1:0-1572 GCF_004010195.1 Chiloscyllium plagiosum
GAACATTTGGGGCGGGCGGAACAACAGCATAATTCACTACCTGCAGGTCTTGAACAAAGCTCCGCTTCCCCAATTCACCTGGAATGTTTGCCTTTTTGACCAGAAAAATGGGGGCTCTCACCGGTGATTATCCACAGGGAATTATCACTAAAGCTTTCAGGAGGGATACAAAGTAGTATCCTTTGGCAGCCTCGCGTTTTAACGGGTCTCGTGCTCTGCATGGACGATACTCAGACTTCTGGGCTATTCTTATGGTTCACAGCTTCCTATGAACCCCACATCACGTTTGCCTTTTGCCCTGCACTCAGTAGGGACCCTTCTTAATCTTGGGTACGAGACATCTACCATACCTAATCGCCAGGCTACCCTCTTGGCGAGGGTTACCTGGACTGGTCTATCTGCCTGAGTTAGCTAATTTAGTTTCTTCATATCTGTCCTTAAGTGTGCATTGAATCAGGTACGCACATCGTCACTGAAAACACAATCTTTCGTTTTTTTGTGCCTGCAGTATGCATCGTCTCAAATTCTGCCACCTCTCGCTGGATGCCTTCGACAATGGTACGTGAGGAAAGGTGCCTTCCACATCAAAAGGATTTTTTTTTCTTATTCCTTGACTGTTTGTCCCTGATATGGTAGCTTACTGGCCTTGTATGTCTGCTATTATTTCGGTTTAACGTTACATTATTTTCTCTCTGTCTGCAACACATGCCTCTGCAAAGTCAGGTAATTACTTATTTGTTTCCCTGTGCTTTTAATGGATTCAAAATAAATGTTAATTTACCATTACAATGGACATCACATTATTTTACAGATTGCAGCAACAGCGAGGGCCGAAGTGCCTGTACTGCATTGTAACGTTCGATGTTGTCAGTTACATTTCCTGCTGGTTTCAGATATCTCTCCTCACTCTGGAAGCTCCCGGTCGCATGTTCCAGAGATTTGTCTGCACTTCAGTTAATCGAGGCAACTGTATTTCCTGCTCAGAATGTGTCCTTTCTCCAATGGAGAGACGAAAATAAAGTCGGTGACAAAGCTGAGATCACTTACGTTCTGTCCAGAATCAACAAAAACTATCCCGATCTTCCAGTCTCCTATAACTTCAACATAACACTGTGTTCCCACTTTTCAGGCTCTCTGCTTGTATTCCTGATGAAGGGCTGTTGCCCGAAACGTCGATTTCACTGCTCCTCGGATGCTGCCTGAACTGCTGTGCTTTTCCAGCGCCACTCAAATCTAGACACTGTGTTCCCAGGCCATCATTTCAGTCTCTGGTTTGCTGCAGTGCTCCTTCAAGACACAACACAAGCTGGAAGACACGCAACTCATTTTCTACCGACAGACCATGAAAACTTTAGGACCCAACATCAAGTTCAATCATTTTAGAAACCGTCCGCCCTCTTACACATTCTTCACCCACCCTCCCTTCCCATTAGTTCTGAAGACGGATCGTTGGACTCGAAGCGTTAACTTTCCTTCCTCATCAGAGACAGACAAGAGCTGTTGATTTTGTTCAGACCTTTTGGCTTTTCTTCTGAGAAATTTGTTTTTCTGTTGTAATCGCCAGATACTGGA
>NW_025162251.1:0-1572 GCF_004010195.1 Chiloscyllium plagiosum
TCCCCTAAACTTTGCCCCTCTCACTTTGAACATATGACCCCTCGCTTCTCGGTCTTTTGGCTAAGATCAAGTGTCTGTTCTTATCAGGACAGGGGTCGAGTTGCGAGTCATCAGAGCAAGTGGAGCTCATCGCTGGATCATGATTGGACGTTGGAGGATCGTTTGGTTGTGCTGACCTGCTATTGGTGGATCTTCATGCTGGCTTCGGCCTAACGCCAATTCAGGGACCAGCCAACCTCAGAGCTATGGCCTCAACAGCTGCCCGCACCCCAGGCCAGGGGGTTCGAAATACCGTCCGGGTGTCTGTCAAGAAGGTGGAAGAGCGTACACCAGTCGATCGGATGGTGTTCGTCAAGAAGGTGTTGTTCGAGTGCTGTGGATTCGCCGCAGCAGACGTGTACTGCCTGCAGGATTTCCCTGGGGCAGGCTACTTCGATGTCACCTTCAGGAGCATGAAGCAATGTGAGCAGCTCCTGAAGGTCTTCAAATGCCTGAACTGCTGTGCTCTTCCAGCACCACTGATCCAGAAAAAGCTTCTTGCTGTCCATCCTGTGTATCCCTCTCATGATTTTTTAGGCCTCAATCAGGGTCCTCCTCCACCTCCATCTTTTCAATGAAAATAATCCTAATCTACTTAACCTCTCTTCATAGTTAGCCATGGTCCTCATTCTTTCGGGAATGTTGGGACCAGAACGTAGAATTCCTAATGTGGCCAAACCAAAGTCTGAAACAACTGCCAACTCTTGTACTCAATACCCAGTCTGATGAAGGAAAGCATGCCGTGTGCCTTTTTGACCACTCTACTGATCTACATTGCCACCTTCAGGGAACAATGGACCTGAACACCAAGATCTCTCTGTACATCAATTTTCCCCAGGACTTTTCCATTTACTCTATAGTTCACTCTGGAATTTGATCTTCCAAGATCCATCACCTCGCATTTGTCCGGAGTGAACACCATCTGCCATTTCTCTGCCCAACTCACCAATCTGTCTGTATTCTGCGGTATTCTCTGACAGACCCCTTCACTATCTGGTACTCCACCAATCTTAGTTTCATCTGCAAACTTGCTCATGAAGCAACCCACACGTTCCTGCAAATGATTTATGTACATCACAAGTAACAGTGATCCCAGCACGGATCCCTGTGGAACACCATTGGTCACAGGTCTCCATTTTGAGAAGCTCCCCTCCACTAATACTCTCTGTCTGCTGTTGCCCAACCTGTTCTCTATCCATCTAGCTAGAACAGCCTGGACCCCGTGCGACTTCACCTTCTCCATCAGCTTACCAGAGGGAACCCTATCAAATGCCTTACCACAGTCCATGTACATGACATCTATGTCCCTTCCCTGATTAATCAACGAGGACTTGAATATAAAAGCAGAGATGTACTTCTGAGGCTCTATAAAGCTCTGGTCATAGAGTCATAGAGATACACAGCATGGAAACAGACCCTTCAATCAAACCCATCCATGCCGACCAGATACCCCAACCTAATCTAGGCCCATTAGCCAGCACTTGGTCCATATCCCTCCATACCCTTCCTATTCATCTACCCATCCAGGTACCT
>NW_025162252.1:0-1572 GCF_004010195.1 Chiloscyllium plagiosum
AAGGGAACCGTTGGGACAACTTGCTTCACGCAGACAGAAGTTGATGCATGTATAGATTGGGCTGGTTGGCATGACAAGTAGGACAAAAGGGTTTGTTTCTATTCTGTACATTTCTACGACTCTGTTTTGCTAAACCTGAACGGTTTCAGAAAATAACTACACGATTATTATTAGGACTGTGGAGTTAAGGGGAGAAGCTCAATAGGCTGGGGCTTTTCCCCTGGAGAGTCAGAGACTGAGGGGTTATCTTGTGGAGGAGCATGATAGGGTGAATACCCAAGGTCTTTGTTTCATCCAGTGTCGGGGAGTTCAAAATGTCAGGGCATTGGGTTTAAGGAGAGAGTGGAAAGATTTCAAAGGAAACTAAGGGGCAAACGTTTTACTCAGATGTTGGTTGGTGTATGGAATAAGTTGCCATAGGAATGATGGACGCAGGTCTAATTACAACATTTAAAAGGCGTCATGAGGGGTACATGAATAGAGTGTGTTCAGAGTGATATTCGGCAACTCTCCCAAATGGGACTGGATCAGTTTAGGATATCTGATCGATATGGACGAGTTGGACTGAAAGGTCTGTTTCCGTGCTGTATAAGTCTCTGACTCTAACTGCTTCAGCAAAATGGTGAAAATCTGTAATAAAAACAAAAAGTGCTGGAGATCCTCAGCAGGTCTGGCAGCATCTGAAATGGTGACAGATGCAGGAAACATTGCAGCCTTGAAGAAGCGTTTAAATGTTCATACCAGGCATGTGCGCTTCATGATCAGTATGGATATGATGAGGGCATTGTGTTCAGTAGCTTTATACAAGAGACCCTGACTCCATTTTATCCTGTATTTCTCTGTGATTCCCTCCATTCAGAAGCAGGCCGGATTGGGAAGCAATAGGGAATGTGAATGAGATGTGAGCTACATAGTGAGTACAGGAGCAGGGATAAATTTCTGGAAGGGCCTTGGTGAGACCACACCTGGAGTACTCCGTGTACCTTTGTGCTCCTTTCCCATTTCTGGACATCGAATGAGATGTGAGCTACATAGTGAGAGGATTCGAGTACAGGAGCAGGGATAAATTTCTGGAAGGGCCTTGGTGAGGCCACACCTGGAGTACTCCGTGTACCTTTGTGCTCCTTTCCCATTTCTGGACATCACAGTAGAAAGAAAGGACAAGGGGGAATTACAAACCTGCATATGCAGAAAACTGACAAACACTGACCAAATACTTAACTACACCAGCAACCATCCCAACACACACCTCAAAATCCTAGTAGCACACAAACCACCAACACTCTCAAACAAAAACTAACAAACTTAAAAGACTCAGTAAAAACCCATGGACAAAACCAACGTCATCTATAAAATTCCATGCAAGGACTGCCACAAACACTACGTAGGACAAACAGAAAGAAAGGTAGCCACCAGGATACATGAACACCAGCTACCCACAAAACGACACGACCCCCTCGCCCTCATAGCCCTACACACGGATGAAAAAAAAACACAATTTCGACAAGGCCAACACATCTATCCTGGGAATTCGTAGAGTGCCAGAGAATTCGTAGAGGCCTGGCACTCCAA
>NW_025162253.1:0-1572 GCF_004010195.1 Chiloscyllium plagiosum
ACTCTCTCAGACACTGTGTTCCAGGCCATAACCCCTGATTAATCTGGCCTATCCCTGACTTTCAGCCACTCTGTTTCAGACCCTAAACCCTGCATTAATCTGGCCCATCCCACACTCTCAGGAACTGTATTACGGACTAAAACCCCTCGATTAATCCGCCCTATCCCACACTCTCAGGCACTGTATTCCAAACCCTAACACCTGGATTAATCCGGCCAACCCCACACTCTCAGGCAATGTGTTCCAGACACTAACCCCTGGATTAATCCGGGGTATCGCACACTTTCAGGCACTGTGTTCCAGACCCTAACAGTGGATTAATCCGGTCTATCCCACACTCTCAGGCACTTTGTTCTACACCCTAACCCCTGGATTAATCCAGCCTCCCCCACACTCTCAGGCACTGTGTTCCAGAGCCTAACCCCTGGATTAATCCGGCCAAACAAACATTCTCAGACACTGTGTTACAGACCCTAACCCCTCGATTAATTCAGCCTATCCCACACTCTCTGACACTGTGTTCCAGACACTAACCCCTGTATTAAACCGACCACCACCATTCTCTCAGACACTGTATTCCCGACAATAAACCTGGATTGATCCGGCCTATCGTACACTCTCAGATACAGTATTCCAGAACCGAACCACTGGATTAATCCGGCCTATCCCATACTCTCAGACACTGTGTTCCAGACCCTAACACCTGGATTAATCCGCCCTGTCCCGCACTCTCAGGCACTGCGTTCCAGACACTAAACCCTGGATTGACCCGGCCTATCCCACAGTCTCAGACACTGTGTTCCAGACCCTAAAGCCTGCATTAATCTGGCCTATCCCACACCCTCAGACACTATGTTCCAGACACTAACCCCTGGATTAATCTGGCCTATCGCACACTCTCAGGCAGTGTGTTCCTGACCCTAATCCCTGGATTAAACTGGCCTATCCCACACTCTCAGGCACTGTGTTCCAGACCCTAACCCCTGGATTAATCCAGCCTCCCCCATATTCTCAGGCAGTGTGTTCCAAAACATAATCCATGGATTAATCCGGCCTATCCCACACTCTCAGGCACTGTGTTCCAGATCCTAACCCCTGGATTAATCCAGCCTATCCCAATCTCTAAGGCACTGTGTTCCAGACCATCATACCTGCATTAATTCAGCCTCCCGCACTGTGTTCCAGGCACTAACCCCTGCATTAATTCGGCCTAACCCACCTCCTTAGACACTGTGTTCCAGACCTCAGAAACTGTATTACAGACTAAAATCCCTGGATTAATCCGCCCTATCCCACACTCTCAGGCACTGTATTCCAAACCCTAACACCTGTATTAATCCGGCCTATCCCACATTCTCAGACACTGTGTTCCAGACCCTAACCCTTGGATTAATCCGGCCTATCCCACATTCTCAGACACTGTGTTCCAGGACATAACCCCTGGATTAATCTGGACTATCCCTGACTCTCAGCCACTTGTTTCACACCCCAAACCATGCATTAATCTGGCCCATCCCACACTCTCAGAAACTGTATTCTAGACGCAAAACCCCTGGATTAATCCGCCCTATT
>NW_025162254.1:0-1572 GCF_004010195.1 Chiloscyllium plagiosum
AGCAAGTTCAGCTGACAGTCAAATGCCCAGTCAAGTGGCAATATTCAAAACCAGCTGAGGTGCACTGCCCACCACTGATTTCATGAATATAGTATTTCATCCAAGGTGGGCAGCTCCTAACCCAAATTGTTCGAGAAATATCTTCATGACCAGTGATAACTTTTACAATGACAGCAGCATCAGCCTGTATTATTTATACAGTACCTTTGACATAAATAAATGCCCCACAGGCACTTGACAGCAGCATTTAAAAAGGAGATATGACACCAAACCACAGAAGGCAACATTAGGTTGAAGTACTAAAAACGGTCAGAAGACAAATTTTCAAATGTGATTTAAAGGAGGGACTCGAGAATTTGATAGTGACGTAGAGAGCAGTAAGGAGGAAATTCCAAGTCAGGGGGTGAAGCAACTGAAGTCTCAGCAGTCAACTCTAGAGTAATTTAAATCAGAATGCACAACAGACAGAAGTAGCAGAGCACAGATATCTCTGAGGCTGGACAGGATTACTCCGAATGGGAGAGGAGAGGCCCAGAAGGGATTTGAATTGCAAAATCAAGGTGTTGCTGAATGGGAAGCCAACGTAGGTCATCGAGCACAGAGGTCTTGAGAAAGGAAAGGAATCTGCTGCAAGTTAAGATGCACACAGCAGAGTTTTAGCAAGAGGCAGATTTTTACTTAATTCATTCACAGGACAAGGGTGTCACTGGCTAAACCAACATTTATTTCTTATCCCTAATTGCCCAGAGGGCAGTTAAGAGTCAGCCACATTGCTGTGGGTCTAGAGTCAGATGTAGGCCAGACCAGGTAAGGATGGCAGTTTCCTTCCCTAAAGGACATTAGTGAGCCAGATGGGTTTTTCCAACAATCACCAATGGATTCATGGTTATCACTAAATGCTTAATTCCAGATTTTTATTGAATTCAAATTCCCCCATGTGCCATGATGGGATTTGAGCCTAGGGCCCCAGAACATTACCTTGTGCTTCTTTGATTAACAGATGGCAAGAATTCCAGTCGGCTGTCACCTCCCCTTATCGATGGCAATGCAGAGTGCAAAAGTCACCAATTTATCAGGAACTGAAAGCTCAGAGTTGATTTTAAATGATGGCGAGGTAAACCCTGCACAATTTCAGCCTGGCCCGATGCCAGTTCCTCGCTGTGCATCAAACCTATGTAACCAACTGCACTCAGATGTAATGCTCACATGACATCCTCTCACAACTGCCCTGCCAAGATAATCAGCCTTTAGTAAATAAATCCTTCTTGGGGCAGTTTTATAAAAATTTTCAAAAAAGCCATTGTCTAAAGCAGCACACTCCTGCCCCTCGCGGTATTTATTTCAAGTCAGCCAGTGTCTTGGAGACTGACCTTTCATTCCTTTAGACCTTAGAGCAATCTTATACAGTAGACAACCTTTACCCACTGAAGGGTTCATGCTGAAGCATACAGCAGGCACATGGAAATGCTGTGTTGTTGAATATCTGTTCCTTGGGTGTGATAGTAAAGCCAAGGTTTTATCAACTGGATGGAAAAAAATAGACCCACGATATTATTTAAGGAACAAGAAGTT
>NW_025162255.1:0-1572 GCF_004010195.1 Chiloscyllium plagiosum
CCAAATAAACCATCTGAGCGGATAGTGCAGGGAGATTCATGAAGAGCTTTCAGAATGGAACGGGGAAGCAGACAAATAGAAGAAAACCAATGGGCTATGTAGGAAGATTGGAGTAATAGCAGAAAATAAATTTGCTCTCAAAACGAATCAGCACAAATAGAAAGGGCTGAATGTCAATCTTCTTAACGTTTGACATCATGAAACGCTCATGAACCACTGTACATAATCTAGGAAACTATTATGTATCAATGAAATGGATTATACTGATAAAAATGAACATGTTCAAAAACTGGAAAGATCATTTCTTTGAGAAATTAATTTCAAGCGTAGAATTTTTTCACATTAACAATATAAATCATTTCTCTTTCAGTCGCAACTACAACAGACTCTCCAGGTACAATCTTTATATTTTATGTTGATTGAAATGCCAGCCTCAGAACTGATGTTTGAAAACCCAAAGAGTGGGACTGAATGAACTTCTCGTGCTAGAAGATGCTGTCAATTCCACTCAAAGAACAATCATCAGGATTAGAAATGCAAGGATGTCAAACATGATTTGGAGGAGTTTATTTTCTGATTAATTATTGATAGCATGATGCAAACAGAGCAATCACATTCATTTCAGATTCTGAAAAGCAGGTTTGTTTAGTTTGTACATTTTATTATTACTCATTGAAAGAAAATTCCCAGGGATAAAAAAATTCTAATCTGACTATTCAAGAAAAATACTAATTGTGTTTAAATTGAATGATCATAGTTAGAATTTCATGGCTATTCACTTTTTCTCCAATATACAGCGGCAATTGCATTTTTGTGGTGCAGTGTTTGATAGAGGTTCATCGGTACATTCTTATGTAACATGATTTCTAAAATCTAACAACGACCACAAAAAACAATTAAGCCCCAATAGCCAGATGGGAACATGAAGGTATCTGAAAAGATTAAATGGTTGAGGAGGTCAGCACCTGAGGAACAGGAAAATTGATGTTTCGGGCAGGGGGCCTTCATCAGGAATGATCTTGGGGAAATAGTAGAGAAATGCTAAGGAAACATAAATTCAGATGGGGGTCATCACTGATTAGTGAAGACATTGTTGCATTGCAAGATGTGGGAGCTATTGTCAAGGAAGAAGGTCAGAATCCATTCTGGAGTGGTGGATGGATAAAACTCTGAACATGCACTAGATCCATGACCTGTATCACCTGATATGGTTTTATCACCAACCAGGGGATGGAAAATGTTTTGTTGCAGAGTGTGGGAAGACATGCTAAGTGCAGCATCAAAGTGTTCCTGCAGGCAATGCTCAATAAAAAATTAGTTTAGTGCGTTAAAAGGAGGATGTAACATGTAACAGGTCTACCATGCTTCCACATGAGGGAGCTGAGAGGAAAGGAGAATGAGACTGTCTGTGAGGTGGAACAATGTCAATGGAAAGGTCATTAATAAATTTTAAATGACTTGGAAAAGAACCAGAATGTGCAATATGCAGCAAGGGATGAGGATCCAAATAAACCATCTGAGAGGATAGTGCAGGGAGATTCATGAAGGGTTTTCAGAATGAAACGGGGAAGC
>NW_025162256.1:0-1572 GCF_004010195.1 Chiloscyllium plagiosum
ATGCACCTCAGGTCCCTTTTGAATCTTTCCCCTATTGCTTTAAACCTCTGCGGTTTAGTTTTGGACTCCCTTACTCTGGGGAATAAACCTGAGCTAGTCATCTTATCTGTGCCCATTATCATTTTATAAACCTCTAAAATGTCATCCAGCAGTCTCTGACCTTCCAAGGGAAATAGCCCAGGCCTAACCAGCCTCTCCTTATAACTCAAACCCTCCAGTCTCGGTGACATCCTTGTCATCCTTTTTACACCCTTTCCAATTTAATGACATCCTTTCAATAGCAGGGTGACTGGGAATGGGCCTGATCAATACCTTGGAGAATCGTAACAACTCCCACACGTAATGCTCTGACCGATAGAAGCAATTGTACCAAATGCTTTCTTCACCACCCTGTCGACATGTGACACCAGTTTCAATCCTCTATGTGCCTCCACCCCTTGGTCCCCCTGTTTGACAACACTCCCCATGGCCCCACAATTAACTGTGTTAGCCCTGGCCTGGTTTTTGTACAAAATGCAACACCTCGCTATTATCTCAATGTGTAATGTAAATGTACTCTCAAATAGCCTTCTTCTCTGTCCATGAAACCAACAATGTTAGTGTCATCTGCAAACTCACAACCATGCCCCCTATATTCTCATTCAATTTGTTTCTATAAATGATGAACAATGATGAACCCAGAATCAATCCTTTTGCCACATCTCTGGTCACAGGCTTCCAGTTTGAAAACCATTATCTACCACCACTCTCTGTCTCCAACCATTAACAACCATTATCTACCACCACTCTCTGTCTCCAACCATTAAGCCAACTTTGTATCAGTTAGCTTGCCCTCCCTGGATCCAACTTGATCTAACTTACTAACCAATTGACCATGCAGCACCTTGTCAAAGGTCTTGCTAAAGTCCATGTAGACAATGTCTACCCTCTGCCCTCAACTATCTTCTTGGTCATGTCTTCAAAAAACTCAATCAAATTTGTGAGACATGTTTTCCCACTGACAAAGCTTTGTGGATTATTCTTAATCAATTCTTGTCTTTCCAAATGCATTTAGATCCTTTCTGTCAAAATCCCCTCCAACAACTTCCCACTATCAGACTCACCGGTCTATAATTCCCAGGGTATTCCTTGCAGACCTTCCTAAATTTCAGCACAAAATTAGCCATGCTCCAGTCTTCCAGCACATCACCTGTGGCTGTTGATGATACAAACATCTCACCAAGGGGTGTCAAAGTCTCTTCCCAAGCTTCCCACAAAATACTGGGATGGAGCTGATCAGCTCCTGGGGATTTATCTACCTTTATGAGTTTAAAGAACAGATTACTGCACCTCTTCTCCTGTAATATGGACTCTTCTCAAGACATCAACATTTATTTCCCAAATTTCCTTCACTTCGATGTCCTTCTCAACCATAAATACTGCTGCAAAATAGTAGATTGGTAACTCATTCATATTTTGTTTTAAAATAAAATATGAAAATTCTAAGAGTGAGACATTTGGAGGTGATCCATGGGATATGATCCATGGTCATGACTTTACTCTTTGTCCTTTTCCACTGTCTCCCGAAACCTT
>NW_025162257.1:0-1573 GCF_004010195.1 Chiloscyllium plagiosum
TCACACAGGCTTCAATGCAGGATAAATATCCACGATGTTTTTTTATTAAAAAGGTAAGTAAATTTTTCTTTTCAATGCCATCATAAAATATTGCAACTTATTGCTGGTACCAAATTAGATTACATGCCCTCTACTTTTTTATAACCTCCCTTTACAATGTCCCATCAAACACTTCGAGGCACTGTTACAGCATGAGGTTACATTTTGAATGAAGCTTGCTCCGGGTGCTAATGACTGAGCAGCACAAAATAGCTAATGGCTGCATATTACTAATGCAGCAGAACATGCCGAACAATAGTTCCCATGCTTCACAAGAACAATAATATTAGCTTTGTAGATCCACGGTAACTTTACTGACATAGAATATGCAGCTGCAGTTGTTTATGCATAAGACATAAATACCCACACGACATTTAATTAGTTAACCATTCTGGAATACTAATAGTAGTTTCCAGTTACAATCCTTCAAATGGTCGTAGATGTAAGTTTCTGAATCAGTTGTTGATTCACCTCGATACAAACCAAAAATTGAGGGAAATGATTCAAATAAACTTAGGCGAGCAAACCAGCCTCAGACACGAAAATCTGCCCCCTTATCATTACGTGGAGATATGAGTCGTAGGTAAAGAACCTGACCGACATTGGAGTATGGTCTGAATGAACACTATAAAGACAGCCAAGAATAAAAACAGGGGTGTCTCGTAAATCTGGCAAGAAACACAACGGTCATACCTTGTTGGGTAAAGAATTCTAATGTTAGTTCTGATCACATAAATGTGTTGTAACAGATATTATTACAGTTAGTAAAAGCGAGTTTTACATTGCATTTACTGCAACGAGTTGAATAAGCAATTTAAAATGAGGCTAAGTGATGGGAAGGTATCCAATCATTTGAAAGTTAACCTGTTGAGGCTGGAAAATGTCTCGGCAGGAATGTACTTGAATACAGTGTCCATTTCGAAAATCTGGAAGACGGAAGATAAGAGATTCTGGGAAACGTCACGAGACAATGGACGACTAAGGATTGAGGACATGCCTGCCCATCTTCGACATTCAGAGATATTATTCGACTGACTGTAGATGTATATAATTAATTAATAACATGACTGCTTTGTAAATGTTCAAGACGGAATGAAACCACACTAGAACAATGTGCATTTTTTTCTTGTTTGCAGAAGAAGCCCTTTGTATTTACAGAGAGTTTCTTACCATTAGTGTAGCTTCAATAAACGGTTTTGATTTTAGGCATGAATTTCTGGGTGTCGAGTATTTGATTATTCCATACCAAGGCTCTGACTCCATCAACTACTCCTCGTGCAGGAACAACACTGAGTTAATTGTAAAGTAAATCTCAGTATGCTCTTCTTGATCTCACAAGACATGTGCACTGCCATTTTAAAACTCATTTTTTCTGTCTCTTCAATGTTCGCATTAAGCAACCTTTAGTCCCACTGAGGTAGATGTCTGCAATACACAATCCAATCCAGAGTCGTAAATCTTGAATTTTATCAGATTTTAGCTCCCACTGTTATGCCACAACTGGTGGTGGAACATTTCCTTGCAGCGACGCGAA
>NW_025162258.1:0-1573 GCF_004010195.1 Chiloscyllium plagiosum
TGGGCTGTTTGCTGTTGTTAGTAATTCACAGGGATCACTGGCTGTTTGCTGTTGTTCATATTTCGCATGGTTCTCTGGGCTGTTTGCTGTTGTTAGTAATTCGCAGGGTTCACTGGGCTGTTTACTTTTGTTAGTAATTCACAGGGTTCACTGGGCTGTTTGCTGTTGTTTGTGATTCACAGGGTTCACTGAGCTGTTTGCTGTTGTTCATAATTCAAAGGGTTCACTGGGCTCTTTGCTGTTGTTAGTAATTCACAGGGTTCACTGGGCTGTTTGCTGTTGTTAGTAATTCACAGGGTTCATTGGGCTTTTTGCAGTTGTTAGTAATTCACAGAGTTCACTGGGCTCTTTGCTGTTGTTAGAAATTCACAGGGTTCACTGGACAGTTTGCTGTTGTTAGTAATTCTCAGGGTTCACTGGGCTGTTTGCTGGAAGTAATTCGCAGGGTTCACTGGGCTGTTTGCTGTTGTTAGTAATTCACAGGGTTCACTGGGCCGTTTGCAGTTGTTAGTAATTCACAGGGTTCACTGGGCTCTTTGCTGTTGTTCGTAATTCACAGGGTTCACTGGACTGTTTGCTTTTAGTAATTCTCAGGGTTCACTGGACTGTTTGCTGTTAGTAATTCACAGGGTTCACTGGTCTCTTTGCTGTTGTTAGTAATTCACAGAGTTCACTGGGCTCTTTGCTGTTGTTAGTAATTCACAGAGTTCACTGGGCTCTTTGCTTTTGTTAGTAATTCACAGGGTTCACTTGGCTGTTTGCTGTTATTAGTAATTCACAGGGTTCACTGGACTGTTGGCTGTTAGTAATTCTCAGGGTTCACTGGACTGTTTGCTGTTCGTAATTCACAGGGTTCTCTCGGCTGTTTGCTGTTATTAGTAATTCACAGGGTTCACTGGACTGTTTGCTGTTAGTAATTCTCAGGGTTCACAGGGCTGTTTGCTGTTGTTAGTAATTCACAGGGATCACTGGCTGTTTGCTGTTGTTCGTATTTCGCATGGTTCTCTGGGCTGTTTGCTGTTGTTAGTAATTCGCAGGGTTCACTGGGCTGTTTGCTGTTGTTAGTAATTCACAGGGTTCACTGGGCTGTTTGCTGTTGTTAGTAATTCATAGGGTTCCCCGCGGTGTTTGCTGTTGTTAGTAATTCACTGGGTTCACTGGGCTGTTTGCTGCTAGTAATTCAAAGGGTTCACTGGGTTGTTTGCTGTTGTTAGTAATTCACAGGGTTCACTGGGCTGTTTACTTTTGTAAGTAATTCACAGGGTTCACTGGGCTGTTTATTTTTGTTAGTAATTCACAGGGTTCACTGGGTTGTTTCTGTTAATAATTCAAAGGGTTCACTGGGCTGTTTGCTGTTAGTAATTCACAGGGTTCACTGGGCTGTTTGCTGTTGTTCATAATTCGCAGGGTTCACTGGGCTGTTTGCAGTTGTTAGTAATTCACAGAGTTCACTGGGCTCTTTGCTGTTGTTAGTAATTCACAGGGTTCACTGGGCTGTTTGCTGTTGTAAGCAATTCACAGAGTTCCCTGGGATGTTTGCTGTTAGTAATTCACAGGGTTCACTGGGCTGTTT
>NW_025162259.1:0-1227 GCF_004010195.1 Chiloscyllium plagiosum
TTAGACATAAGGCCAGAGAAGGATGATATTAGGACAGGTGACCAATAGCATTGCCAAATAAGCAGGTTTTGAGGAATGTCTAAAGGAGGAAAGCAGATCTGTGAGGTTTTAGCTGTGAATTTCAAACCTTTTTGCTTTGGCAACTGTAAAAAGAGCCACACAGGTGAGGTAATGAATTAACAGATCATTGGGAGTCTCGAACAGAATGGGTTGTTGAGGTCTCAAAGGGTGTGTGTTGCAGCGAGCTCGGGATGATCACAACCAGGAATTGAATCAAGAGTGAGAATTTTAAATTGAGGGATGTGGGCCGGATGCTGGCAGGTGAGACTAGATTGGATTGGGATATCTGGTCGGCATGGACGGGTTGGATTGAAGGGTCTGTTTCCATGCTGTACATCTCTGTGGCTCTATGTTGTTGATTATGAATAGGAGCCTTTTGATGGATCGACAAATTTTGGTACGAGGGAGTACTTGGGCAGCATAGATATAGTGTTTCTTGAGATTACAGGGAGGTTGAATGTGGGCAGCTGGCCAGGAGTGTGTTTGGATAATGAAGTCTGGAGATAACACAAGGTGGATGAGAGTATATGAGCTGATACAAGGGTAGAATCAGCTAGAAATTGTGATCTTTGAGTGGGACTGGGCTGTCGCTCTCACCTCACCTCTAGGATTCAGCTGGTTGCCAGATTGTGAATCAGGGCGGTAACACAATCGGGAGCTGAGTGGCCCTGGTGGAGCCTAAAGTGAGTGTCGCTCAGCTGGCTGTTGTTGAGCAGCTGCTGCTTGGTAGCCCTGTAGATGACACTTTCCATCACTTTACTGCTGATCGAGTGTGGACTGAGAGACGGAAATTGGCTGGGTTGGATTGCCCTGTGTTTTTGTGTTGAACAGCCCTGGGCAATGTTCCACATTATCGGTAGATGCCAGTGCTGGAGCGGTACGTGGCTTGGTGGGTGGCAAGTTCTGGAGCACAAGCCATCAGTATTATTGCCAGAATATTGGCAGGGCCCGTAGCCTTTGCACGACTTAACCATTTCTTGATGTTATTCAAACTGAACCGAACTGGCTTAAAACTCACATCTGTGATGTTGGAAACCACTGGAGAAAGCTGAGATGGATCATCCCACTTTGCACTTCTGACTGAAGATTGCTGCAAATGCTGTCATCTTATCTGGTGCATGGATGTGTGAGGCCCCTCCATCAGTAAGGGTGGGGATTTCTGTGATG
>NW_025162259.1:1245-1573 GCF_004010195.1 Chiloscyllium plagiosum
AGAACTGCAGAGCTCCGATCTGTTCCATTGGATGTTGGATCGTTTAGCTCTGTTGCTTGCTGCTGATGCTTTTTGATGCAGATGGTCCTGTTTGGTAGCTTCACCAGGTTGGCACTTCATTTTTAGGACTGCCTGGGGCTGCTCATGGCATGCCCTCCTTTCCTGTCCATTGTGATGGGTGAGTGCGGGTTTTGCAAACCCATGAGATTACAAATTGTGCTGGAGTACAGTTCTGCTGCTGTTGATGTCCCACAGTGCCTCAGAGATACCCAGTTTGAGATCCTACATCTCTTCAAAGTCTGTCCCATTTAAAACTGTGATAATGCCA
>NW_025162260.1:0-1573 GCF_004010195.1 Chiloscyllium plagiosum
AACCCTGTACACAATACTCCGGGCACAGTCTCAGAAACAGTGTACACAATACTCCAAGTACAGCCTCACTAACCGGGTACACAAATCTCCAGGTACAATCTCACTAACCTTGTACACAATACTCCAGTTACAGTCTCACCAAACCTGTAAACAATACTCCAGGTACAGTCTCACCAACCCTGTACGCAATAGTCCAGGTACAGTCTCACCAACCCTGTACACACTAGTCCATGTACATTCTCACCAGCTCTGCACACAATACTCCAGGTACAGTCCCACCAACCCAGTGCAAAATACTCCAGGCACAGTCTCACCAACCCTGTACACACTAGTCCAGGTATATTCTCACCAGCTCTGCACACAATATTCCAGATGCAGTCTCACCAACCCTGTACACAATACTCCAGGTACAGTCTCACCAACCCTTTAAACAATACTCCAGGCATAGTCTCATCAACCCTGTACACACTAGTCCAGGTACATTCTCACCTGCTCTGCACACAATACTCCAGGTACAGTCCCACCAACCCTGTGCACAATACTTCAGGTACAGTCTCACCAACTCGGTACACATTACCCCAAGTACAGTCTCACCAACCTTGTGCACAATACTCCAGGTGCAGTGTCTCCATCCCTCTATACAATACTCCAGTTACAGTCTCACCAACCCTGTGCACTCTATAGCAGATGCAGTCTCAGCAAACTTGTACACAATAGTCCTGGTACAGTCTCACCAACCCTGTACACAATACTCCAGGTACAGTCTCACCAACCCTTTACACAATACTCTAGGTACAGTCTCACCAACCCTGTACACAATCGTCCAGGTACATTCTCACCAGCTCTGCACGCAATACTTCAGGTACAGTCCCACCAACCCTGTGCACAATACTCCAGGTACAGTCTCACCAACTCGATACACATTAGCCCAAGTACAGTCTCACCAACCTTGTACCCAATACTCCAGGTAAAGTCTCACCAACCCTGTACATATTACTCCGGGTACAGTCTCAACAAACCTGTACACTATAGTCCAGGTACAGTCTCACCAACCCTGTATAAAATACTCCAGGACCAGTCTCACAAACACTGTACACATTACTCCAGGTATAGCCTCACCAACCGGGTACACAAAAGAGCAGGTTCAGTCTCACCAACCCTGTACACAATACTCCAGTTACAGTCTCACCAATCCTGTACACTATACTCCAGGTACAGTCTCACCAACCCTGGATGCAATAGTCCAGGTACAGTCTCACCAATCCTGTACACAACACTCCAGGTACAGACTCATCAACCCTGTACACAACACTCCAGGTACAGACTCATCAACCCTGTACACAACACTCCAGGTACAGACTCATCAACCCTGTACACAACACTCCAGGTACAGACACTCTGTACACATTACCCCAGGTACAATCTCACTAACCCTGTACACAATAGTCCAGGTACAGTCTAACCAACCCTGTACAAAATACTCCAGGCACAGTCTCACAAACACTGTACACAATACTCCAAGTACAGCCTCATCAACTGGGTACACAAAACTGCAGGTACAGTCTCACCAACC
>NW_025162261.1:0-1573 GCF_004010195.1 Chiloscyllium plagiosum
GGCTGTACAGGACATTGGTTAGGCCACTGTTGGGGTATTGCATGCAATTCTGGTCTCCTTCCTATTGGAAAGATGTTGTGAAACTTGAAAGGGTTCAGAAAAGATTTACAAGGATGTTGCCAGGGTTGGAGGATCTGAGCTACAGGGAGAGACTGAACAGGCTGGGGCTGTTTTCCCTGGAGCGTCAGAGGCTGAGGAGTGACCTTATAGAGGTTTACAAAATTATGAGGGGCATAGATAAGATAATTAGACAAAGTATTCTCCCTGGGGTTGGGGAGTCCAGAACTAGAGGCATAGGTTTAGGGTGAGAGGGGAAAGATATAAAAAAGACTTAAGAGGCAACGTTTTCACACAGAGGGTGGTACGTGTATGGAATGAGCTGCCAGAGGATGTGGTGGAGGCTGGTACAATTGCAACATTAAAGAGGCATTTGGATGGGTATATGAACAGAAAGGATTTGGAGGGATATGGGCTGGGTGCTGGCAGGTGGGACTAGTTTGGGTTGGGATATCTAGTCAGCATGGACGGGTTGGACCGAAGGGTCTGTTTCCATGCTCTATGACTCTAAATGCTACAGGAAGGATAGAAAGGGAGGCAAGAGAGGAGGGGGAGTAAAATTTTGGATAATGGGTAGCATTACAGCTGTACTTAGGGAGGATATTCCTGAGAATGCATCCAGGGAAATTATTTGGGTGGAACTGAGAAAAAAAGAAGGGATAATCACCTTATTGGGATTGTATTACAGACCCCCTAATAGATAGAGGGAAATTGAGAAACAAATTTGTAAGGAGACTTCAGTTATCTGTAAGAATAATAGAGTGGTTATGGTTAGGGAATTTAACTTGCCAAAAATAGACTTGGACTTCCATAGCGTTAAGGGTTTAGCTGGAAGGGAAATTGTTCAGTGTGTCCAGAAAATTTTCTGATTCAATATGTGGATGTACCCACTGGAGAAGGTGCTAAACTTGACTTGGAAAATAAGGCAGGGCAGGTGCCTGAGATATCAGTGGGGAACACTTTGGAGACTGCGACCATAATTCTAATAGTTTTAAAATAGTGATGGAAAAGGATAGACTGGATCTAAAAGTTGAAGTTCTAAATTGGAGGAAGCTAATTTTGACAGTATTAGGCAAGAATTTTCAAAAGCTGATGGTGGGGGGGGGGGGGGGGTAGAGATGTTTGCAGGTAAAGGGATGGCTGAAAAATCGGAAACCTTAAAAAATGAGATAACGAGTCCAGAGACGGTATATTCCTATTTGGGTGAAAGGAAAGGGTAGTAGAACATAGAACATAGAACAATACAGCACCGAACAGGCCCTTCAGCCCACGATGTTGTGCCGAACATATGTCCTAGCTTAAGCACCCATCCATGTACCTATCCAATTGCCGCTTAAAGGTCACCAAAGATCCTGACTCTACCACTCCCACAGGCAGCACATTCCATGCCCCCACCTTTCTCTGGGTAAAGAACCCACCCCTGCCATCTCCCCTATACCTTCCACCCTTCACCTTAAATTTATGTCCCCTTGTAACACTCTGTTTTTCCCGGGGAAAAAGTTTCTGACTGTCTACT
>NW_025162262.1:0-1573 GCF_004010195.1 Chiloscyllium plagiosum
CAGTGTACAGAGTGGGGTACAGACAGTGTACAGCGTGTGGTACAGACAGTGTACAGAGTGTGGTACAGACAGTGTACAGAGAGAGGCACAGACAGTTACAGTGTGTGGTACAGTAAGTGTACAGGGAGGGGAACAGACAGTGTACAGGGAGGGGTACAGACAGTGTACAGAGTGTGGTACAGACAGTGTACAGGGAGGGGTACAGAGAGTGTACAGAGAGGGGTACAGACAGTGTCCAGAGTGTGGTACAGACAGTGTACAGAGAGGGGCACAGACAGTGTACAGTGTGTGGTACAGACAGTGTACAGGGAGGGGAACAGACAGTGTACAGGGAGGGGTACAGACAGTGTACAGAGTGTGGTACAGACAGTGTACAGAGAGGGGCACAGAAAGTGTACAGTGTGTGGTACAGACAGTGTACAGAGAGGGGCACAGACAGTGTACAGTGTGTGGTACAGACATTGTACAGAGTTGGGTACAGACATTGTACAGGGAGGGGTACAGACAGTGTACAGAGAGGGGTACAGACAGTGTACAGGGAGGGGTACAGACAGTGTACAGGGAGGGGTACAGACAGTGTACTGGGAGGGGTACAGACAATGTACAGTATCGGGTACAGACAGTGTACAGGGAGGGGTACAGACAGTGTACAGGGAGGGGTACAGACAGTGTACAGTGTGGGGTACAGACAGTGTACAGACTGTGGTACAGACAGTGAACAGTGAGGGGTACAGACAGTGTACAGACTGTGGTACAGACAGTGTACAGGGAGGGGTACAGACAGTGTACAGAGTGGGGTGCAGACAGTGTACAGGGAGGGGTACAGACAGTGTACAGAGTGGGGTACAGACAGTGTACAGGGAGGGGTACAGACAGTGTACAGACTGTGGTACAGACAGTGAACAGTGAGGGGTACAGACAGTGTACAGAGTGGGGTACAGACAGTGTACAGGGAGGGGTACAGACTGTGTACAGGGAGGGGTACAGACAGTGTACAGAGTGTGGTATAGACAGTGTACAGCGTGGGGTACAGACATTGTACAGAGTGGGGTACATACAGTGTACAGTGTCGGGTACAGACAGTGTACAGAGAGTGTTACAGACAGTGTACAGGTAGGGGTACAGACAGTGTACAGGGAGGGGCACAGACAGTGTACAGAGTATGGTACAGACAGTGTACAGGGAGGGGTATAGACAGTGTACAGGGAGGGGTATAGACAGTATACAGGGAGGGGTACAGGCAGTGTACAGAGAGGGGCACAGACAGTATACAGGGAGGGGTACAGGCAGTGTACAGAGAGGGGCACAGACAGTGTACAGGGAGGGGTACAGACAGTGTACAGAGTGTGGTACTGACAGTGTACAGCGTGGGGTACAGACATTGTACAGAGAGGAGTACAGACAGTGTACGGTGTCGGGTACAGACAGTGTACAGAGTGTGGTACAGACAGTGTACAGGGAGGGGTACAGACAGTGTACAGAGAGGGGTACAGACAGTGTACGGTGTCGGGTACAGACAGTGTACAGAGTGTGGTACAGTCAGTGTACAGAGTGGGGTACAGACAGTGTACAG
>NW_025162263.1:0-1573 GCF_004010195.1 Chiloscyllium plagiosum
ACACGGAGAGAACGTGCAAACTCCACACAGTCAGTCGCCTGAGTCGGGAATTGAACTTGCGTCTCTGGCGCTGTGAGGCAGCAGTGCTAACCACTGTGCCACCGTGCCGCCCGTGGATTTGCACATTCTCCCCGTGCCCGTGTGGGTTTCCTCTGGGTGCTCCGGTTTCCTCCCACAGTCCAAAGATGTGCAGGTTAGGTGAATTGGCCATGCTCGATTGTCCATAGCATTAGGTGCATTAAACAGAGGGAAATGGGTCTGGGTGGGTTACTCTTCGGAGGGTCGGTATGGACTGGTTGGACCAAAGGGCCTGTTTCCACACTGTAGGGAATCTAATCTACAGTTCAGAAAGGACAGCCGCCCTTGACTGTTAAGGTCCTGCTCATGCTGTTGAAACAGCTTGCAACCTCGTGGCTCAGTGGTTAGCACTGCTACCTTACAATGCCAGGGACCCTAGTTCAATTCCACCCGCAGGCAACTATCTATGTAGCATTTGTGCACTCTCCCTGCATCTGCCTGGATTTCCTCTTGGTGCTCTGGTATCCTCCCACAGTCTAAAGATGTGCAGGTTAGGTGGCTTGACCATGGGAAAACTGGGATAAGTAGGGAATGGGTCTGAGTGGACAAAGAACAAAGAAAATTTACAGCCCAGGAACAGGCCCTTCAGCCCTCTAACCCTGAGCCAATCCAAATGTACTGTCTAAACCTGACGGTCAATTCCTAAGCATTTGTATCCCTCTGCTCCCCACCTACTCATGCATCTGTCCAAACACATCGTAAATGAACCTACCGTGCCTGCCTCTACCACCTCTGCTGGCAACGCGTTCCAGATGCCCCACCACCTTCTGTCTGAAGTACTTGCCACGTGTATCCCCCTTAAACTTTCCACCTCTCACCTTGAAAGCATGACCTCTCGTTATTGAATCCTTCACCCGGGGAAAAAGCTTGTCTCTATCCACCCTGTCTATACTCTTCATGATTTTGTAAACCTCAATCAGGTCCCCCCTCAATCTTCTTTTTTCTAGTGAAAACAAACCTAACCTACTCACCCTCTCTTCATAGCTAGCACCTTCCATACCAGGCAACATCCTTGTAAATCTTCTTTTGGAAATGTGACGACCAGAACTGTACACAGTATTCTAAATGCGGCCAAACCAATGTCTTGTACAATTTTAACATGACTTGGCAGCTCTTATACTCAATACCTCATCCAATGAAGGCAAGCATACTATATGCCTTCTTGGAGAAAGGGACTGCAGATGCTGGAGATCAGAGCTGAAAATGTGTTGCTGGAAAAGCGCAGCAGGTCAGGCAGCATCCAAGGAAGCTCTCTTCCTCCCTCTACAAAAAAAAAACCTTGGATGCTGCCTGACCTGCTGCACTTTTCCAGCAACACATTTTCAGCTATATGCCTTCTTGGCCACTCTCTCCACCTGTGCAGCAACCTTCAGGGTACAATGGACCTGCACTCCCAGATCTCTCTGCACATTAATTTTTCCAAGGGTCTTCCGTTCATTATATAATTCACTCTAGAATTAGACTTGCCCAAATGCATCACCTCACATTTGTCTGG
>NW_025162264.1:0-1573 GCF_004010195.1 Chiloscyllium plagiosum
TAATGGATACAGTACCTTCTACAGATGAACTGTCCCAATATACTAACATCACGTAAACATACCCCTTGGCCAAAAGGAACATTCAGACATGCATTCTTGCATACAGTTCTCCAATCCAGGAGGAATCAGCATCAAGTCAGGTTTGAGAGAGTGTAGCAGCTGGAGATAAGTTACTAGGCCGTTGTTACTACTATTTATTAAAACCCTAAAAGTGTCGTAAGTTATTTACTTGAGCCATTTTCAGCAGGCAGTTTGGCCTTTAAGATCTCTTATTTAAAGAAAGGAGAAAATAACTTTTTTTAACGTGTCAGCATTGTCACACAATTTAGATACCTGGTCCTTTACTCTAGGGGCTTCCTCGCGCTACTGATCGCAAAGTCACCTGAGAGGGACAAATTCAGGTACAGACCAAGTTACAAGGATGCGTCTCATAATTTCTGAAACACCCCTGTCCATGGACCAACACGTGGGACATAGCGGGAAGTGAACAACAGTCTGACACACACCATTCCACTGCTTCTCAGCTTCACAATGATTACACCCGATACACTAGGGAACCAAAAGCTAAAGCCAGGGAAAGATACAGAGGGACAGAAAGATTCACATTAAAGACAGAAAGAGACAGTTAATTAACTGAAAAAGATTTTGTGGAAATATGGGAAAAAGACAGGGCAGTGGGACTAACTGGAGAAGTGAGATCTTTGAGATTAAAATGACAAGAATGAAAACATCGAATAAAGGCATTTTCAGATCAGCTGGAATGGTTGTTTCCATCAAGTTCTGAATCTGCTTCACAGAATACCACAAAACAATATAAACTGGGACAAGATGACAGCCCAGCATGGAGAGCTGTGCAGATCATGCTAGTGTGTTGCTCAGTAAACTGCACTATCTGCCCAGCATAGAGAGCATTGCAAACTTTACTATCATATGCAAACTATACTCGCATCAGCTTACTGTGTACAATGGGAAGGTTTGCTGCATGTGTGTGTGTTCACCAGAAACTGAGGGACTGTGCATGTGTGTGTGCGCCATAGGCGTAGTTGAATGCAAAACTCATTGTTTGTGAAGGAATGCACATGGAGGAAATTATTTTAAATACGAACAGCTAGCAGGGTTTTTGTTAATCGACAGAGAGAGAACGAGAAAAGTTTGATGGACAGATGAGATAATGTGTTTGAGAATGTCAAAGACACAATAGCAACATACATCGGCATACACATGAATGACAAATGGATGGGAGTTTGGTGTGAGTTCGAATCAGATTTGCTTCGGCAGGTTTGAAACCGGGAGTGTCAACAGCAAATTATTGGCTTCCTTAAGACTGTACTTCATTGCTCAAGGGTCAAACAGCAGATGGACTAAACCAGTGAGATATATTCTGGAGTGGTGAGTATTTCAAGTTAGAAATGGTCAGGGAATGGTGTCAGGAATCAGCTCATGGTCAAAGGGATCACCCACAGTTGTGACTTGTCTGCTTCAGCCGCAGAGTTTGTAACCAGAACAGTGGAGAGTGACCTCCATGCTGTTAGTATTTAAGTAACAAAGGCAATGATACAATAAATTGTAGTTC
>NW_025162265.1:0-1573 GCF_004010195.1 Chiloscyllium plagiosum
GATCTGCCTTCCCTGTCAGGCCTCTTGCATTGACGTAAATGCAGTATAACTGCTCAGTCCCACCTCGTTCTGTGCATTGCTCTTGCCTGCCTTGACTGCTGGACTTTTGAACTGTACCAGCGTCAGACTTACCTCTTTTATCACTATTTACTTTTTTTAGCCCGTCTCCTTCGCTAGTTTAATGCCTCCCGAGTATCACTACAAAATCTCCATGCCTAAACATTAGACATCTTCCAATTCAGGAACGATCCATCCTTATGCAGGTCAACTCAATCCCAGAAGAGATTACAATGATCTAAAAATTTAAATCCTTCTCCCCTGCACCAGCTCCTTAGCCACTCATCCAGCACCACCTCCTCTGTAATATCTACATTTTTCAAGATGTCACCATCTATTTCCCCACACTCTATATCTCCCATGTCCTTCTTCACAGTAAAGACCGTTGCAAAATACTCGTTTAGTATCTCCCCCATCTCCTGCAGCTCTACACATAGGATGCCTTGCTGATCTTTGAGTTGCCCTATTCTCTCTCTGGATAGCCTTTTGTTCTGAATGTCATTATAAAAGCTCTTTGGACTATCCTTAGCCATACTTGCCAAAACTATCTCCAGTCCCCCTTTTGCCCTTCTGATTTCCATCTTAAGTATACATCTTCTACCTTTACATTCAAAGGCTTTATTGCATTTTTGGATTGGAATAAATGCAAAATATTACATATTGATAAAGCAAACGAGGGCAGGAATTACACTCATTAAAAGCAGGGACTCGAGTTGTGATATGGAACAAAGAGTCCGAGGGGTTCAGTTTTTTGAAGTCTGTGTCACATGTAGACAGGATGGTTAAGAAGGTGGTTAGCTTACCTTCATTGTTCAGACCTTTGAGTAGAGGGAGTTGCTTTGTTGAGATGTACAGGATGTTGGGGAAGCCTCTTCTGGAAGACTGTGCCCAGTTCTGGTCGTGCTGTTATGGGAAGAATATTATTAAATTGGAGCAGGTTCAGCAGAGATTTACCAGGATGATGATGGGAATGGAAGGATTGTGTAATAAGGAGAGACTGGATAGGTAGGGACATTCTTCACTGCAGCGTCGGAGGTTGAGGGGTGACCTTATTCGACGTTTATAAATTCATGAAGAGTGTACATACGGTGAATGGCTGTGGGCGAGGGGAATTCAAGACTCGGGTGCATACAGTTTGAAAAGAGATGACAAAGGTTTGAAAAAACATGAGGGATGTTTTAATTTTTATCCATGTGGAATGAACTTCCAGAGGAAGTGGTAGCTGTGAATACAATTGTAATATTTAAAAGACATTTGGATAAGTACATAAGTAGGAAATACTTCGATGAACTTGGACCAAGCAGAGGCAGGTGCGATTAGTTTAGTTTGGAATTATGGTCGACATGGATTGGTTAGACGACAGGGTCTGTTTTCTCGCTGTATCACTTTATGACTAACTCTCGCTATCTCTGTGAATGCCTCCACCCTCACAACTCTCCCAATCACTGTCACCTCATCCAGCCTCACAACTCATCTTTGTCTTTATAATTCCTCTGCAGCCTCAGAACGCTCCCTA
>NW_025162266.1:0-1573 GCF_004010195.1 Chiloscyllium plagiosum
CAGCCTCCACCATTTCCTCTGACAGCTCATTCCACACACGGACCACCCTCTGCATGAAAAGGTCACCCCTCTGGGCTCTTTTATATCTTTCCCCCTCACCCTAAACCTATGCCTTCTAGTTCTGGACTCCCCCACCCCAGGGAAAAGACATTTTCTCTTTACCTTATCCATGCCCCTCATGACTTTATAAATCTCTATAAGGTCACCCCTCAGCCTCCGACACTCCAGGAAAAAAAACCCAGATAATGGCTGCAGGGTCCAGCCAACACTATCATAATGCAGACTGCGTGACTGAGGAGGGAATACAGAATTACGAAAGGATAATTTGAGTTTAAGCTAACTAAGCTATCTAAAGCAAACCTGTCCTTCTAAAGGACATTTGCATCCTGGTTGGAACAAGTCTTAGCTTTGACAAAGGTCAGTTAGACTCGAAACATCAGCTCTTTTCTCTCCTTACAGATGCTGCAAGACTTGCTGAGATTTTCCAGCATTTTCTCTTTTTTGGGAACAATTCTTGGAACTGGTTACAGAAGTGACTTTACTTGGAAAGTCATAAGAATGGCACAACATGGCAGAGAATGGGCTCCAAATATCGCTTGTGCAGAGTGGTAAGCCTTGAAGCTAAGAACATAGGAAATACACATCTTAGAACTTGCTTTGCCATTCAATATAGCCATAACTGATCTTCCAACTAACTGCACCTTCCTGGCCAGCCCTCAAACCCTTTGCTTTCCTGAGAGTTCACAAAGCTGAGCAAGTCAGGCTTAACCCTATTCAATGATGGAAAATCCATAACCTTCTGGATAGTCAATCCCAGCAGTTCATGTCATGTGTAGTATTTGCAACAAACTAAAGGAATTAACGTAGTTCTAATATCCTTGCATGCTATTGAAGAAATGTTCCTCTGATCATGGACTGTGCCAGCTCTGATTTACTTGTCTTTAATGGTTTCCTTCAGTGCTCAACACTTCTGTGAATCTGGGATTCTTTTGAGTTTTTTCTAGTGAGACTTCCCATTCTAATCGTGATTGCAAAATCTTGGTGTATAGAAATCAAATAAAACACCCATTCTCAGGAAGTGATTTGTAACTATGATCCTGGGGTGATTTCTAAGTGTTCCAAACAATTATCTGTAGGTTTTGATATTAAATCAGAAATAAACAATAAATCTCTCCAAGCAGAATCTTTAGATTTTAAAAGCAATTTTTAAACAAGAGTCATGACGTATTTCAAAACAGCAGTAATATGGGAAAGAGCAATATCTAACATCTAGAGCAGTTGTAAATAGTTCTAACTTACTTGAGTTACTAGCCTGAGATCTTTGGCTAGGCAAAAGAGCTAGGCAAAAGTGAGGGCTGCAGATGCTAGAAACCAGAGTCTAGATTAGAGTGGTGCTGGAAAAGCACAGCAGGTCAGGCAGCATCCGAGGAGCAGGTAGCTGTGGAGCAGGTTCAATCAATAAGCACATCGACCTGGACCCGATATATCGGCTACTGCAGTGGACACTGGAACTGACAACCGGAAGCAGCAGATACAAATTACTATAAATGCCGGAGGAAACATCACAGAAGCG
>NW_025162267.1:0-1573 GCF_004010195.1 Chiloscyllium plagiosum
GATAATGGAGGCCTGGTACATTGTAGATAATGGTTAATGGAAGTCTGGCACATTGTAGATAATGGATAATGGAAGAACGGTACATTGTAGATAATGGATAATGGAGGCCTGGTACGTTGTAGATAATGGATAATGGAAGTCTGGTCCATTGTAGATAATGGATAACGGAAGTCTGGACCATTGTAGACAATGGATAATGGAAGTCTGGTGCATTGTGGATAATGGATAATGGAAGCATGTAACATTGAAGATAACGAATAATGGAAGTCTGGTACATTGTAGATAATGGATAATGGAAGTCTGGCATGTTGTCGATAATAGATAATGGAAGTTCGGTACATTGTAGATAACTGATAATGGAAGTCTGGTGCATTGTGGATAATGGATAATGAAGCATGTAACATTGAAGATAACGAATAATGGAAGTCTGGTACATTGTAGATAATGGATAATGGAAGTCTGGCATGTTGTCGATAATAGGTAATGGAAGTTCGGTACATTGTAGATAATGGATAATGGAAGTTGGTGCATTGTAAATAATGGATAATGGAAGCCTGGTGCATAGTAGATAATGGATAATGGAAGTCTGGTCCATTTTAGCTAATCGATAATGGAAGTCTGGTCCATTTTAGCTAATCGATAATGGAAGTCTGGTACAGTGTAGATAATGGATAATGAAAGTCTGGCACATTGTAGATAATGGATCATAGAAGTCTGGTCCATTGTAGATAATCGATACTGGAAGTCCGATCCATTGTAAATAATGGATAATGGAGAGCTGGTACATTGTAGATAATGGATAATGGAAGTCTGGTCCATTGTAGATAATGGATAATGGAAGTCTAGTACATTGTAGATAATGGATAATGGACGTCTGGTCCATTGTAGATAATCAATAATGGAAGCCTGGTACATTGTATATAATGGATAATGGAGTCCTGGCACATTGTCAATAATGGATAATGGAAGTTTGGTACATTGTAGATAATAGCTAATGGAAGTCTGACACATTGTAGACAATGGATAATGGAAGCTGGTGCATTGTAGATAATGGATAATGGAAGTCTGGTCCATTGTAGATAATGGATAATGGAAGTCTGGTCCATTGTAGGTAATCGATAATGGAAGCCAGGTACATTGTAGATAATAGATAATGGAAGTCTGGTACATTGTAGATAATAAATAATGGAAGCCTGGTGCATTGTAGATAATGGATAATGGAAGTCTGGTCCATTGTAGATAATTGATAATGGAAGCCTGGTACATTGTAGATAATGGATAGTGGAAATCTGTTACATTGTTGATAACATATAATGGAAGCCTGGTATATTGTAGATAATGGGTAATGGAAGCCTGGTGCATTGTAGATACTGGATAATGGAAGTCTGGTCCATTGTAGATAATGGATAATGGATAATGGAAGCCTCGTATGTTGTAGATAGTGGACAATGGATAATGTAAGCCTGGTACATTGTAGATAGTGGATAATGCAGGCCTGGTACATTGTAGATAATGGATAATGGAAGTATGGTACATTGTAGATAATGGATAATGGATAATGGAAGCCTCGTAT
>NW_025162268.1:0-1573 GCF_004010195.1 Chiloscyllium plagiosum
TCCCAATGCTACGAGAGAGTGAGCGAGGAAATATGAGGATGGAGTAGCGAAGGAGATGGTGCAGGGGAGAAGGGTTCAGATGTTTGTTGTCATTGGCATCTCTTCTGGAGTAGAAGTGACTTGTCTAAGAATGTTGTTTGCACCTGATTTGGAAGGGGATAAATACACGGGTAGAGAGATTTTCTCGAGCTGCTCAGGAGCATTTAAACTAGCAAGGTGGGTGCGGGGGTGTTGAACCGAGCATTTAAACTAGCAAGGTGGGTGCGGGGGTGTTGAACCCAGGGAGAGCGTAAGGAAAGTGATCAGTCTGAGCCTGGTACAGATGGGAAAAGGAGCGATTCAAAGAATAGTATCATCAGGGACAAAGAAGAGAATGAAGTAGGATTGGAAAATTAAACTGTATTTATTACACTGCTGGAGACCTAACAGGGAAGGCAGATGAACTCAGGGTATGGTGAGGAGCATCGTACTGGGATATTGTAACCTTTACAGAAACGTGGCTCATGGATAGACAGGACTAACAGCTTAATTTTCTAGGATACGAATGTTTTAGAAATAACAGAAAAGGAGGTCAACTGAGGAAGGGTTTGTGGCGTTTGCGACAAGGGACAGTGTTACAGTTTTACTTCGGAAGGATGTTCCTGGGATTACATCCAGTGACGTTTTTTGGTTTGAACTGAGAAACAAGAAAGGGATGATCACTTTATTGGGATTATATGACAAGACTCCCCAATAATCTGTGGGAAATTGGGGAACAAATTTGTAAGGATATCTCAGTTCTCTGTAAGAATGATAGAGTGGTTATGGTAGGAGATATTAACTTTCCAAATATAGACAGGGACGGTCATGATATTAAGGGATTAGATGGACATGAATTGTATCGTGTGTACAACAACATTTTCTGATTTGCTATATGGATGTTCCCACTACAGAAAGTGCAAAACATGACCGACTCTTGGGAAGTAAGGTAGAGCGGGTACTGAGGTGTCAATGGGGGAGCACTTTAGTGGCAGCGCTCAGAATTGTTTCAGTTTCAAAATAGTGATGGAAATGGATAGACCTGATCTTAAAGTTAAGGTCTGTATTGGAGGAAGACCAATATTGACCGTATTGGACAAAAGTTGATTGGGTGCAGAGGTTTGCAGGTGAAGCGTCGGCTCGAAAGTAGGAAGCCTTCTGAAATGATCTAAAGAAGAGTGGAGATACAGTATCCTTCTGTTTATGTGCAAAGAAAGGCTGGTTGGTGTAGGGAATGCTAGGTAACTGGAGAAATTGAGTGTTTGGTTAAAAAAAGAAGAAAGCATACGTCAAGTATACAGAGTGGAGATCAAGATTAAGAGAGTATAAAGCCAATAGGAGTATAGCTCAGAGAGAAATCAGGTAGGGCAAAAAAAGGGGACACGAGATAGCTTTAGCAGGTGGCATTAAGGAGATTCCAAATGGATTACTTAATACATTAATGCCAAAGGCTAATAGCTGCCGTCAAAGATTTGCAAGGCAGCCTATGTGTGGGAGCACAGGAAATGAGGGCGATAATTAACGAATATTTTATAACAATTTTACTGTGGAGACT
>NW_025162269.1:0-1573 GCF_004010195.1 Chiloscyllium plagiosum
AGGAACAGCTGCTGTCTATCCACACTGTCCATGATCCTTGTAATACTATCCTTCAGAATCACGTCCCCCTCAGACTCCTCTCGTCCAAAGTAAACAATCCGAGCTTATCCAGCCTCTCTCCATAGCTGATATGCTCCATCCCAGGGAACATCCTAGTGAATCTCCTCTGCACCCCCTCCAGTGCAATCACTTCCTTCCTGTAATGTGATTCCCAGAACTACACACAATATTCCATCTTGGCCTCACCAAAGTTCCGCAAAGCTCTTATAATCTGTGCCTCAATGAATCAAGGTTATCTTTACAATCCCCTATGCTTTCCCAAATTGTGTTTTAACCTGTCCATCACATTCAGGGATG
Organism: Chiloscyllium plagiosum; assembly: GCF_004010195.1. Classification (NCBI taxonomy): domain Eukaryota; kingdom Metazoa; phylum Chordata; class Chondrichthyes; order Orectolobiformes; family Hemiscylliidae; genus Chiloscyllium; species Chiloscyllium plagiosum. Next base: position 358 of record NW_025162269.1, read on the forward strand.
TGTGGAGAAGCACCCTCTGACCTTCCTAGTGTGCTGCCATTCATTGAGTCCTCCCCTGTCTGGTTCCTTCTTCCAAAGTGTATCACCTCATATTTATCAGGGTTACATTCCATCTGCCATTGATCTTCCAAGCTGACCGTTCCATCTGTATCTTCCCATAACTTAAGGCCTTCCACCTCACTGCCAACCAACAGGCCAATCTGCGTATCAAAGACTTATCACGCTCCCCACCCCCGTCCATATTCACAGCTACATCATTTCTGAATACCACAAATATTAAAGTGGAGAATGCTAAAAATCTCGTAACATCAGGTTAGAGTCCAACAAGTTTATTCGGAGGCACTAGCTTTCGAAGCGCTACTTCATCAGGTGATTGTGCGCTTTGATGAAGAAGCAGCACTTCGAAAGCTAGTGGCGCCGAATAAACCTGTTGAACTATAATCTGTTGTTACGAGATTTTTAGCATTCTCCACTCAGTCCAACACCAGCACATCCGAATCACAAATAATAAGGGACACAGCACTGATCCCTGTAGTATACTCTTGGACACTGGCCTCCAGTCACACAAGCAGCCGTCTACCACCACCTTCTGTCTCCTACCACTAAAGTTCATTTGGATGCAACTTGGCACGTCACTAAAGAGTCTTACCTGTTCCCTGGTTATTCTGTTCCGCTGGACACACTTGTCGAATATCTGGGAATTCTCCCTACTCTTGCGCTGCCAGCAGGTCTCCATGCCACTGTGTTAGTTAGTCCCCTACGTGTGCAGAATTTCCTCCTTATTGCAGCCTTAAATGGTCGTCATTTATCCTGCCATTATTTGCCTTGAATGTGGATTAGACAGCCGGAGAAACATCCTATTAATTTCCAACTTGTGACATGTTTTGTGAATTTTATACATTTCACAGTGACCCACCTCTCATTCTTTGAAACTTTAGAGAACACAGGCCCAGTTTCCTAATCACACAATCTGGCCAATTGAGGATTTAATCTGTAGAATGTCAATTGCACTTCCTCTGTGGTCAGTATATTCTTTCTCAGGTTTGGTCACCAAAACTGTACTCAGTATTCCAGGTACAGTCTCATCAACACGTTGTTAAACTGCTTCAACATGTCTTTACATCTATATTTTAATTCCCTTAAAGGAAGGCAATCCAAACTTTAACTTACCACTTGCATATAGTCCTCCCAATACCCTTCACATTCATTGCATTTA
>NW_025162270.1:0-1573 GCF_004010195.1 Chiloscyllium plagiosum
AAATACACTTCTTGGAGTGCTTCACTGTGATACGAACTCCAGCACACCATTCCTGGAGTATTTCACTGTGATACTAACCCTAAAACAGTTTTCCTGGAGTGCTTCACTGTGATACTAACCCTAAAAGACTTTTCTTTGAGTGCTTCACTGTGGTACTAACCCAAAAATACTTTTCCTGGAGTGCCTGACTGGGATACTAGCTCCAAAACACTTTTCCTGGAGTGCTTCACTGTGATACTAATTCCAGAACACTTTTCCTGGAGTGCTTCACTGTGATACTAACGCCAAAAGACTTTTCTTTGAGTGCTTCACTGTGGTCCTAACCCAAAAATACTTTTCCTGGAGTGCCTCACTGGGATACTAGCTCCAAAACACTTTTCCTGGAGTGCTTCACTGTGATACTAATTCCAGAACACTTTTCCTGGAGTGCTTCACTGTGATACTAACGCCAAAATACTCTTCCTGGAGTGCTTCACTGTGATACTAGCTCCAAATCACTTTTCCAGGAGTGCATCACTGTGATACTAATTCTAGAACACTTCTACTGGAGTGCTTCACTGTGATACTAACCCTAAAACACTTTTCCTGGAGTGCGTCACTGTGATTATAACTCCAGAACACTTTTCCTGGAGTGTTTTACTTGAGACTAACTCCAGAACATTTTTTCTGGAGTGCTTCACTGTGATACTAACCCAAAAACACTTTTCCTGGAGTGCTTCACTGTGACACTAACCAAAAAACACTTTTCCTGGAGTGCTTCACTGTGATACTAGCTCCAAAACACACTTCCTGGAGTGTTTCACTATGATACTAACCCTATAACACTTTTCCTGGAGTGCTTCACTATGATACTAACCCTATAACACTTTTCCTGGAGTGCTTCACTGTGATACTACCCCATTACACTTTTCCTGGAGTGTTTTACTGTGAGTCTGACTCCAGAACAATTTTCCTGGCGTGCATCACTGTGATACTAACCCTAAAAGACTTTTTCTGGAGTGCTTCACTGTGATACTAACCCTGAAACACTTTCCCTTGAGTGCTTCACTGTGATACGAGCTCCAAAACACTTTTCCTGGAGTGCATCACTGTGATACTAACCCTAAAACACTTTTCCTGGAGTAGTTACTGAGATACTAACCCTAAAAGAATTTTCCTTGAGTGCTTCACTGTGATATTAGCTCCAAAACACTATTCCTGGAGTGTTTCACTGAGATACGAACCCTATAACACTTTTCCTGGAGTGCTTCACTATGATACTAACCCTAGAACACTTTTCCTGGAGTGCTTCACTGTGATACTCCCACTATTACACTTTTCCTGGACTGTTTTACTGTGAGTCTGACTCCAGAACAATTTTCCTCGAGTGCTTCACTGTGATACTAGCTCCAAAACTCTTTTCCTGGAGTGCATCACTGTGATACTAACCCTAAAACACTTTTCCTGGAGTGTTTACTGAGATACTAACCCTAAAATAATTTTCCTTGAGTGCTTCACTGTGATACTAGCTCCAAAACACTATTCCTGGAGTGTTTCACTAAGATACTAACCCTAAAACACTTTCCCTCGAGTG
>NW_025162271.1:0-1573 GCF_004010195.1 Chiloscyllium plagiosum
AATGTTTAATTCGCTGGTGTCACCGCAAGTGTGCTAATGGAGTGTGAACTCGCTTGTATTTTAGCGGGTTGCTGAAATCAAGTAATTTTTTTCCCCGGCACAACAGACAAATGGTCTCTTCTCTGTGTGAAACTGTTGATGTCTTAGCTGACCGAATGCTCGACTGAATCCTTCCCCACACTTAGAGTAGGTGTACAGTCTCTCTTCAGTGAGTTCCCAGTGATGGGCTGACCCAATTTCCACTGTGAGAATACTTGAATGATTTCTCATCGGTATGAACACATTGGTGATACCTCAGTTTTGGAGAACTTTTTTTGAAAGCATTTCCCACATTCTGAACAATTAAACAGTCTCTCCTCAGTGTGAATGCATGAGTACAGCAGCAGGTTAGATAACTGCACAAATCGCTTCCCACACTCAGAACAGGTGAAATGCTTTTCCCCAGTATAGCCGGATGAATTGTCAAGGTAGGCGAATATTTGAATACTTTCCACAGTCAGCACATTTCCAAAGGTTCTCTTCAGCGTCCCTCCATTTATATCTTGGCAGTCCAGATGATTGGCTGAAGCCCCGCCCATAGACAGCACACGTGAATGGTTTCACTCGACCCGCAATGTTGTTTTTTCCTTCATTTTCAAAGGCCAACGAGTACGGGCTACTTTAAACTGAGCAACTCCATCAGACACTGATGTGATGTGTCGTTTCAGTTTCCAATGATAATCCTCATCTTTAATAATTCTGAAATTAAAACAGAAATAGCTTAGTAAGAGCTCGCTTTTTAAAAAAAACACCAAAGCATTTAATTGTCATTCTTCTTTCGGATGTGTATATTCAAGACAGTTTCAGCATGTATTGCTCATTCCTAATTTGACTGGATAAGGTGATGATGAGCAGCCTTCTGGAACCCTTGTTGTCCATGGGCTATCAGTACATCCACATTGTAAGGGAAGAAAATCCAGAATGTTGACGAAGTGACAGGGGAGGAATGGCAAAATATTTCCAGGTCAGTATGGTAACTGGTTTATTGGGTTGTCCTACTCACCTGTCGTCCTTTACCTTTGAGATGGACGTGATTGTGAATGTGAAAGGTACTGTTTAAGGAGACGTGGAGAATTTCTGCACTTAATCTTGTGGATGGTACAACCTGCATGTCTGAGTGTTTGGCGATGGAGGAAGTGGATCTGTGTCGATGTTGTTTCATTCATGCGGTGCTGATCAGTTTGGCTGTTCTGTTCTGGGTGGTGTTGGGCGATGCATTACTGTTGGAACAGCACTGAGCAGTCCTCAAGGAGCTTCTGACCTAAATGTATCTTCCGACTTGGATGCTGCCCTATCTGCTGTGCTTCTCCTGCAACATGCTTTTCAATACTGCACTTATTCAGGCAAGTAAGGAGTATTCAGTTATGTTTCTTATTTCTGGCTTGTAAAGGAATAAACGACAGGTGGGGAAATAACCCAAAGAATGAGAAGAACAGTTGGACAATGGAGTGGATAACGATCTGGCTTGGAGAGTGAAAATCGTTTAATGAAGATTTTTAGTTGCTATTCGTAGGTGGTGTGTAATGGCAGGCAA
>NW_025162272.1:0-1573 GCF_004010195.1 Chiloscyllium plagiosum
CCTTCCAGAAATGTATTGAACACAGAAAAAAAACATTGAATGAACACAGGAATGTTTAAAGCATTATTTTTCTTCTGGTGAGATATTGTGGGGAACGAAATGAATTTTTGTACTTTAAAACTTGAGCTGTCTTGCATGATAATAATTTATTTGCCTGAGAGAACAATATTCCAATAGAAACTTCGTTTTAAATCGATTTTGTTGCTGACAATGTGAGTTTAGATCTCCTAGTCTAAACAGACTTAAGAAAAATGAGTTTTATATGTCAACCATTGTAATGTATAACTGTATATTGTATATGCTATCACTGCTGTCGGTGAATACCATAGAAATCACGTTTAAAACAATCTTTCTGTTCGAAAATGAAAATGGCTGTGAAAAAACTTTTCTTTTCATTTTTCACAGAATGCAATAACTAAAAAGAGAAAGACTATGGTGAGACTAGAAATGTGTAACTGAGGGCTCATGTCGCACATTTGTAGTTTCACTCTGGATGGGTTAGAAGGCCTGGATTCAACTCTGACTTTGTCCAGAGCCGTGACGTAGCACAGGTTGATTTTAAAGTCTAAATCTTGGTGATTTGCATCCTCCTCTTGAACTAACCAACTCTCCGTGCCTGGTAAAAGTTGAGCTGAAGCATTCAGGTCTTGAATGACCTCCTGAGAATTAAGAGCTGTGGAGCCTGAGAGAACTGGTCCTGATCCTCGGGTGATAATACAGCTCACTGTAAATGCTGCTCAGTTAAGCGAGATGTTAATTTGTTCGTTAGAAATAGCATGTTTAATGAGATGTTTACTGTTTCACTGGAGGATTGGCTTGTGTATAAATTGAGTGTGTTTCAGTGCATTCACTCATTTGGACTTTGTCTGCTCACACCTGAAAATGCGAGTGCAGGCGCTTCTAATAGAAATTCTCTTTCCTGTTCTTGCAATTTTTGGAATTCCAGGTAAGCGATTAGAAGCCGCTGTGACATTTCGCTTACCTCTTCTGTTTTAAATTGAATCTTTGCAATTTGATATATACTCCGAATTGAACACTTGCTTCCTGCTGAGTTTTCCTTTCTTTTAATTACCATTGATTTCGGTTTGAGTCCAGTTTGTCCTGTCCGAGCTGATTGAATTGGAAACAACTATGTTTGAAGTAACGAAATTAAACGGTAGAGGAGTTAAACGTTTATTTTCCATCAGCCTTGACGTTGGATGAAACTTTGAAGATCCCAAAATTACAAGGAATGAGGTAGAGGGAGTAAGTCAGAAGACCATCATTAAAAGAGGAGTATTTCACGAATTGATATGGTTTATGGCAAATAACGTTCCTGCCTCTGATGATTTGCAACCTTGCATTCTGAAATAGGTAGGTGCAGAAATAATGTCTGCATTATTATTGTGGAGAAGTTGCACAGGCATGAAAAAACTGTCAATGCATCACTCCGATTCAAAAGGAAGGATAGCAAAATGCGGGTAGCTAGATAAATTAAAAAAGCATTGTAATCTGGTAATTGCGATGGGATAGCAGAACATTTAGAAAATCTTAATGTCACCAAGTGGAATTTTGCAGACGATAGCAAACTGTA
>NW_025162273.1:0-1573 GCF_004010195.1 Chiloscyllium plagiosum
CAACACGGAATGCTGACACCAGGTAGCGTGCCATTGTCGGAGCATAGAAATGTTGGACTTGATTACTTTTAGAGGGTAAGTTTTGAGGAAATATCTCGTTGTATAAGGGTGATTTCTGAGCCATTTACCGTTGTCACAGGGTCAGTTCCAAGACAATGCCATTTTGTCAGAATGTCGGTCCTGGGTGAGTGCATGTATCTGAAATGCCCAATATTAAGGCAGTGCTTCATTCATAGCAGGTCAGATTTGCGAGGTTAATAACAATTATAGCATGAGGGTACTGCTGATTGTCTGATGGTCAATACTGTGGCAATGTCTTTGTAATAGTGTCACAACTGACGTAGTGCCACACATATGAAGAGTCATTACTGATGAGCTGCATTACCGTTCTATCGTATGATAAGTACTGAAGGAGTGCCTCATTTTTCAGAGAATGAACATGGAGATATTGAAGCGCTGTCAGAGCAACAGTACAGAGGAATAGCAGAACTGTCAGAGGATTAAAGCAAAATTGTCAGAGAGTCAATACTGAATCAATGGTTCTTTCTAAGAATGTCAGCATTGATCAAGTACTAAACCATTGCAGGTTCAGCACGGGATCGTCACAGCAATGATAGCAGTTCAATTATCGGGCAGTGACACATTTTGATAGCGTCAGTAATGCGGAAGTGTCTCTTTCAAAGAGATTTGATAGTGAGGCAGTACCCCATTGGAAGGGGATTAGAACTAATTTTGTGTCAAACGTTGAGAGCATCAGTCCTGAGGTCGAGTAGCATTGTCAGCCGTGAAGAAAAGCCTAATAATCAGAGGGTCAACACCATGGGATCGCCTTTTTTTGGATGTTCATTTCTTAGAGCATGTCTGTGTATGTACTGAGGTATTGCTTCTCTATTAGAGGTTTCGTACGGAGGAGGATGGTCTGAGGCGATAGTTTGATAATGATGTGCTGTTTAATAGGCTAGAACAGTGGCAGATTCCTTGACAACGAAATGCCCCATCAAGACAGAATCTCCAGCAATGTGGCACTTTCTCATTTCTGACGCTCGTACTGAGGGAGTCCATTAGTTTTAGAGAGTCAGAATTGTGGAAGTGCAGCATTCTAGTGTAGTCAGTATTAAGTCTGTGCCATATATTTGGGCTGTCAGTCCAGTGATGTTCCACTGCTGTCGGTGCATCAGCTCAGAGGCATTGTGTCAATGTCAGAGGTCAGTTCTCAGGTGGTGCCTATTTGTCCGAGAGTCAGTACTGGAGGACTGCCCCATTGGCAGAGGGTTATTCCAGAGGCATGGCCTCAATGTCAGAGGTCAATTCTCAGGTGGCATCTCTTTGTCAGAGAGTCAGTCCAGAGGGACTGCAACGCTGGCATAGAGTTAATACTGAGACAATACTCATCTTAATATCATCAGATTTGAGCGAGTGTCACATTGTCAAAGGGCAGTCCAGAGGCAGCTTATCATTGGCAGTTCTGAGTGCATTAGTCATAGGGTCATACTGACCCAGTGTCTCATTGTATTGGAGTTATAACTGAGAGTGTGCAGCGCCATAATATGGTTCGTGATAAGATATTGTGATT
>NW_025162274.1:0-1573 GCF_004010195.1 Chiloscyllium plagiosum
TTTTTAACCGTTTCACCACATTCCAGTGCTTGGAATTTTACACCACAAAAGTCCAGGACGATGTGTGCCTCATGACGCCAGGATAAAGCCTGTCTCAAAGTGGTTGAGCAAATTTTCAAAGTTTACCCTGCACTGTAAGAATGCGTTGTACGTGTGGTTGACAATATGTAGATAATATTGGTATCAGTTCCGACAGTGTTTAAGAGGATGGACCACAACGGTAGTAATCTCTGGTGGCAGTGCTGCTGAGACTGAAACAGGAAAGTGTGGCAGATGAATGTATCGCTGACGAACCTATGCATAGGGTAGGTATATATCTGAAGAACTTCCTGTGAAACACAATGAACCTGTACAAGAAGGAAAGGTTGCACCTGAGCGAGAGGGGTATCAATACACTGATGTGAAGATTGCCGTAGTTATTTTAAAGTGTTTAACTAGACTATCAGGAAGGTGTGACGGAAATGAGTAGACACACATGATGTGGAATTGCCAGTGATGGACGTGGGTCGACAATGTCCGACGTTAACACGACACCAAGTCCAAATGGTTTGTTTGAGACGATAAGCTTGTGAAGTCACCTCATGGAGAGGTAGCAGTTAGAATGCTTTTATATTCAAATAAAGCTGTTGAACACCGGGTACTATGAAGGTCTCGAGCAGCGTGGCAATATGGGCAGAACTCAGAAATAGGAACGCTTCGATAACCATGTTGGGGCTGCATTACAGGCCTGCCAACAGTGAGCATAAGATAGAAATTCAGCTATGTAAACAGATTATGGAAAGATGTGGGAGAATGGGGGTAGTGGTGATAGGAAATATTAACTTTCCCACCATTGACTGGGATTCCCTCAGTGTTAGAGGTCTAGATGGAGCAGAATTTGAAAGGAACTTCCAGAACGGTTTCATACAACAGTATGTAAACAGGTCAACTCGGGAAGAGGCCATACTGGAACTAGTGCTGGGGAATGAGCCCGGCAAGATGGCTGATGTTTCAGTCGGGGGTTATTTTGAGAAAAATGATCACTGTTCTGTAAGTTTAGAATACTCATCAGCAACGACGACAATGGTCCACAAAGAAGAATGCAAAATTGGGGAAGGCCAACTATAGCAACATTTTTCGGGAGCTGGGGAATGTGGTTTGGGAACATCTGTTTGAAGGTAAATCCACATTTGATATGTGACAAGCTTTTAAAGGGAGGCTTATTCGAGTACACTACACTACTTCTTTTTGAAAATGGCACGATTATGGAATCAAGGATGTCAGGTGAAATTGTGAGCCGAGCTAACAGGAAAAAGGAAGCTTACAGAAGTTATCATCGACTGAAAACATACGAAGCTTTGGAAGAATATCGAGCAAGTAGGACCAATCTGAAACAAATAATTAAGAGGGATATAAGGGACTCATGAAATATCTTTAGCAAACGGTGTTAAGAAAAATCCCAAAGCCTTTTATTCGTTCATGAGGAGCAAGAGGTCAACTAAAGAAAGGGTTAGCCCACGCATGGACAAAACAGTAAAGTTATGTGTAGAGTCAGTGAAACTGGCTGAGATTCTAATCGATTTCTTTGCATCGG
>NW_025162275.1:0-1573 GCF_004010195.1 Chiloscyllium plagiosum
ATCCCATGCTTCAACTCTGCTCTGAATTTCTTTGGTGTTAATCCATAAATACAAGTGTTGGTTGATAAACTGAGAAGTTGCAACATAAAACCAACCTGCTGAACAATATAAATGGGTCCATCAAAATATTTGCTTCCATATTGACAGTTTACCAGTTGCCAAGTTAAGGAATGCACAACGGTGGTCATCCATAACAGTATGAAGTTGGCAGATAGAGCGAACAACAAAATCATGGAATTTCTCCGATTGTCCATTTCTGGATCATTATGGTTCTTGCCTGTACTTCGGAGTGCCTTGCGCACTTTATTTGTTGCAAAAATATGCCTAATAGTTAACACATTAAACACCAATATCATACATATCGGTAATAAAGGGTTAACAATGCTTTCGATGCATTCATATGCCTTCCAGAAGGATGAAGTTGCGTAGCCTGTTTTTCCAGTGCAGTACCATGGAATATTGTTGATCACAATTACAGGCTGGTATAAAAAGAATATGGGAATGCTTCGAAAACAACTTCCCACAAAAATAACTGATAGAATCACAGTTACTGTTCTCCTCCTACAGTATTTCTGCTTAAAGTTTGAATAGCAAATAGCTGTGCATCGGTCAAACGTAAAAGCAACAGTAAACCACACTGAGCAATCAATAGACACATTGTAGAGAACATGTCTGAGTGAGCAAACAGGTGTCAGCAGTAAGAAAGAAACCGGAAAATACATGTGATTTAAACGATGCATTATGACATCAGTAATCGTCACAGCAAGATCAGCTGCTGCCATGGCTAACAGATAGCAAGTGATGCATTCAGAGAGACCACACTTCCCACGAGCTAGAATCACGATTGCCACAATGTTTACTGTTAAAGCAGGATTTGGATATACGTTAACATCTTCATAATTGTATCAGATATAAACATTTGGATGAAGTTTCTGATTCAATTCTGCAAGAAATCTATGCTTATGTTTACCTTAATGTATGTACGAATAGTATACATATAAACGGATCAAATCTACTGTGATGATATAAACAATCCCAATAAACTTGTGGGTGCCACACTAAATAAATTACAACACAATAAGGATAATTCTACTTGGGAATTAGAGGAAAGGAATGAAACATTAAATTATAAATTGAAGTTTCATAGACAGTGAACCAACCTAATGGACGAAAAAAAGAGCACAATTAAATAAATGTCCAGGATAATCAAAAGAGAAATGATTGAAACTGGTAAAAGATTAATGAACAATAAAATTTCAATTTATATATTTAAGAGTCGATCATTGAAATGGGAGCAACCGAGCTGGTGAATGCATAAAGCATGAAACAAATTAAACAATTTAATAAGTTACAATTTCCTGGAATCTAACTACTGTGCAAATACCTATGATTAAAAAACAAATACTTGCGTGGTCTAAGCTGTTGGGTGCTTCCATAACTAGACAAAAAAAGAAACACCCATGATCATTTCTACCCACACACTCCGGAACCCCTGGAAGATCTTTTTCAGAAGAATCGCTTCTCCATCTGTTGATATCTGTTGATTCATTACTTCATTTTTCTTCACTTCTCT
>NW_025162276.1:0-1573 GCF_004010195.1 Chiloscyllium plagiosum
GGTACTTAGGGAGCACTTACTGAGGTTTTGAGTGAGCACTTTCTGAGGTACTGAGGGAGCACTTTCTGAGTTACTGAGCGAGCAAATTCGGAGGTACTGAGGAAGCACTATCTGAGGTACTGAGTGAGAACTATCTGAGGGATTGAGGAAGCTCTTTCTGAGGTATTGAGGGAGCACTTTCTGAGGTATTAGCTCTTTCTGAGGTATTGAGGGAGCACTTTCTGAGGTATTGAGGGCGCACTTTCTGAAATATTGAGGGAGCACTTTCTGACGTACTGAGGGAGAACTATCTGAGGAATTGAGGGAGCACTTTCTGAGGTACTGAGGGAGCACTATGTGAGATATTGAGGGAGCACTTTCTGAGGTATTGAGGGAGCACTTTCTGAGGTTTTGAGGGAGAACTATCTGAAGTATTGAGGGAGCACATTCTGAGGTAGTGAGGGAGCACTACCTGAGGTAACGAGGGAGAACTATATGAGATATTGAAGCTGAACTATCTGAGGTATTGAGGGAGCACTTTCAGAGGCATTGAGGGAGCACCTTCTGAGGTACTGAGGAAGCACTTTCTGAGGTACTGAGGGAACACTTTCTGAGGTACTGAGAGAGCTCTTTCTGAGGTATTGGAGGAGCACTGTCTGAGGTACTGAGGGAGCTCTTACTGAGGTTTTGAGGGAGCACGTTCTGAGGTACTGAGGAAGCACTATCTGAGGTACTGAGAGAGAACTACCTGGAGTATTGAGGTAGCTCTTTCTGAGGTATTGAGGGAGCACGTTCTGAGGTATTGAGGTAGCACTTTCTGAGATATTGAGGGAGCACTTTCTGAGATACTGAGGGAGAACTATATGAGATATTGAGGGAGCACTTTCTGAGGTATTGAGGGAGCACTTTCTGAGGTCTTGATGAAGCACTATCTGAGGAATTAAGGGAGCATTATCTGAGGTACTATGAGAGAACTATCTGAGCAATTGAGTGAGCACTTTCTGAGGTATTGAGGCAGAACATTCTGTGGCATTGTGGGAGCACTTTCTGAGGTATTGAGGGAGCGGTGTCTGAGGTATTGAGGGAGAACTATCTGAACTATTGAGGGAGCACTTTCTGAGGTATTGAAGCAGAACTACCTGAGGTACTGAGGTGGAACTACATGAGATATTGAAGGAGAACTATCTGAGGTATTGAGGGAGAACTATCTGATGTATTGAGAGAGAAATATCTGAGGTATTGAGGGAGCACTTTCAGAGGCATTGAGGGAGCACCTTCTGAGGTACTGAGGAAGCACTTTCTGAGGTACTGAGGGAACACTTTCTGAGGTACTGAGAGAGCACTTTCTGAGTTAGTGGAGGAGCACTGTCTGAGGTACTTAGTGCGCTCTTACTGAGGTATTGAGGGAGCACGTTCTGAGGTACTGAGGGAGCACTTTCTGAGGTATTGAGGGAGCACTTTCTGAGGTATTGAGAGAGCACTATCTGAGGTACTGTGTGAGAATTATCTGAGCTATTGAGGGAGCACTTTCTGAGGTATTGAGGTGGAACATTCTGTGGTACTGAGGCATTGAGGGATCACTGCCTGAGGTAGT
>NW_025162277.1:0-1573 GCF_004010195.1 Chiloscyllium plagiosum
TTGCAGGCAGATATCACCGTGTTGATTAAGTGGTAAATATAAGACATCTGGGGAAAGAATGTGACAGGTTCGATTCATGCCGAGCTCACAAGACAAATAATGATATCATATCGGTGGGACACTGGGAAGTCTGGAAATAGCTGACAATTAAACAATGTATTCGCAAAAATGTCTCTCGCAAATTTGTTCATGACTATTTTATGATTCAACAGCCAGAATTTGAATCCTAACACTAACTCAAACATTTTAATATGCACGGGTCTCTGAAGATAACAGGTTATGTACATGAGGTGGATTTTAGAAGGCATGTGGAATACTTCACTTTATTAAAGAAACAATTACTACATGAAATAGACAGAATTGTGGACAGTGAGGAAGGATATCAGAAATTGCAGTAGGACGTTGATCAGGGGGAGAAATGGGAAATGGGGTTTAATACAGATAGAGTGTGGTCGTTCATTTTGGAAGTCAAATCAAGGTGTGAGTTTCATGGTAAATGGTCAGGCCTGAAGGAGTTGGAGTTCAGGAGCACAATTCCGTGAAAGTGTAATCACAGCTGACCAGAACAGTGAAGAAGGCTTTTTGCACGCCGGCCTTCATCAGTCAGGGCAGTGAGGATAGAAGTTGGGATGTTATGTTGCAATTGTGCAGGACGTTGGTGAGGCTGCACTTGGAGCATTGTGCTTAAATCTGCTCAACTTGCTATAGAAATGTTGCTTTGAAACCGGAGAGAGCTCAGCAGGGTTTTGCAAGGATATTGCGCCGAGTCAACGCTCTAAATTATACGGAGAGATCGGACAAGCCAGGACGTTTCCTTGAGAATGCCTTCAGTCTTTTTGTCAGAGTTCATGAATCAAGAAGGGTCGGCATCAGTTAGAGTTTAGAGGGGAAAGTGTAAAAGGGAACCTGAGGTGCAAACTTTTGAAGAGAGGATTGTACGCATATGGAATGAACAGTGATCCGACGTGGTGAAGGCGGGTACACAAGCAAGATTTAAAAGGAATTTGGACAAATATACTGGATTGGTAAGGTTTAGAAAGATATGGGCCAAGTGCAAAGAAATGGAGTTAGTCTGGATGAACATTTGGTAGTCATCCATCGATTTGGACCAAATGACCTGTATCTGTGCTGTAGGAAATATGAATCTGTCTCTCCAACAGACAGCAACTGTTCTTAATGCTGATGAAAATACTGCCCCCATTTTAAAGTGTGTTTCGTGCTGCCGAGGAATGAGGAGGAAATGTGGGAGACAAATCCGGTTTTCCTGAATCAAAGAGAGGTCTCTTCCAATGCACCACATGAATCCCCAGTAACTTGACTGTTATTGTTACGTCATTACAAGAAAACAAGTGTGTGGGAATCAGCTGCAGACTAATGTCAACACAGAAAAGCAAGAGCAGGCGAAACGCCCTATGGATGGCATAATTGACAGAAATACTTACATTTTGGCGATGTGACGAGGAACAATCTCTGACCATTTTGGACAGTCTACCTGTCCGCTAAATATTCGGCACTCACACGGACCTCACTGGCCCCAAGTCTCCATTCAGTCTGTCAGAGTTCAACAAATTTT
>NW_025162278.1:0-1573 GCF_004010195.1 Chiloscyllium plagiosum
GTAATAATCTGATATTATGACGCAAAACCAGAGAACATTATCAATAACAACTGAAGGAGTAAATACAAAGTACCAAATGATTGAAGGCTAATAGCTGACCACACTCATAGTTGCTATCACCGTAAATGCCGTTCCCGTATTACAATATCTTGCTCTCAGCTTCTGGCAACAAACTGCTACAAACTGATCAAAAGTGAAAGAAACTGTGAACCAAATCGATCGCTCCAAGTCTGCAACATAGAAAACAGCTCTCAAGGCAAACAGGAGTAATGGATAAGAAAGTAACTGGGAAATACAGACTGTTAATTAAGTCCAGTAAGACATTAAGTATGACGAGAAGTAGATCTGCTGTAGACATTGCCAACAAATAGTGAGTGATGCATTTGGAGAGCCCAATATTGCCTCGATTCCCGCTCACAATTCCCACGAAATTAACTGCAAGTAAAATAAAGAAAGGGACGCTCTTTCATGGCTGGGGTCACAGCAAAGAATTCAACGTAACGTGACTGCTAAGTCAAACAAATTGCCTCATTTTAATAGATTGTCTCAATTAGATGATACATGGTGAAAAGTCATAATGGAAACATGGACTACGCAAAACATAATGAAATAAAGACATGTTGGGAACCAATGGAAAAATGGAAAAAAAAATGAACAAAACTGAGGAAAAATTGTGTTATGATTCAAAAGTTCAGCTTTTCTCTGGTTTTCTTTGCTTCGAACAGACTGTCAGTGGTGAAACTGCTGGGGCAAAAGAAACAGATTAAGGCTGATCCGCCTCGCTCTCCGGCATCTCTCCTGTGACACCCTGGATTTGATATTAGCTTTTGTGCCAAAGGGTGTTTATTGGGATTGTTGCAAGTATTTACAGCAGCAACGGTAATTCAGGACAACTGTTGGGTCTTCATAATGGATTACATTATTCTCTATTCTGTTCCCTTTTGTTTGTATTTCATCAGATAATCTTGCAAATCAATTCTGTTTTGTTTAAAACTAAGTAGTTGGGCCAGCTGCATCACAACTAGAATATCCACTTGACAGTTTAAAGGACTAGCAAATTTAGGGTCTGGGCTACTTTCTTGAAATGCTTTGAGGAGTTCTGGCCTGGTGCATAATGGATTCGTTATTGTGTGTAGCCATTGGGCGTGCACAGAGGTAATTCATCAAACATAATTTAAAAGCAGCGAGCTTCGTTCGTGATGCGTGGATTCCAGAAAATATTGGAAGCGGTATCACTGAGAGTATTTGAAGAAGAGATCGATAGATGTTTGAAATATCAAGGAATTGCAAGTTTTGTGGATCTGGAATGAAAGAAACGTTGAGATTTGGGGCAGATGATTATGTAGAATAGTTGGCAGATTTGAGGATCACCTGATTCTGCTCCTGTTTCCCAGATTCTTATATGACATCATGATTTTTAAAACATCATTGAACTGTGAGAATTCAAGCTTTGAAGAAGATGGACCTATGGGAGGAAGAACTTTCAAAGGAATAAGCAAAATTACCTTTATGTACAATCCTGTTTGATCGTTGAACAATAAAAAAAAACCTGGGTAAGAACAGCAGAGTGCAG
>NW_025162279.1:0-1573 GCF_004010195.1 Chiloscyllium plagiosum
CAGAGCATTGGTGATCTGGCTGCACTGCTGCAGCGTGTGGGTGATAACGTCAGTGCATTGGTGGTCTGGCTGCACTGCTGCAGAGTTTAGGTGATAACAGGAAGTGCATTGGTGGCCTGGCTGCACTGCTGCAGAGTTCAGGTGATAAAAGGCAGTGCATTGATGGTATGGCTGCACTGCTGCAGAGTTTAGGTGATAACAGGCAGTGCATTGGTGGCCTGGCTGTGCTGCTGCAGGGTTTGTGTGATAAGAGGCAGTGCATTGGTGGTCTGGCTGCACTACTGCAGAGTTTGGGTGATAACATGCAGTGCATTGGCGGCCTGGCTGCACTGCCGCAAGGATTGGGTGATTACAGGCAGTGCATCGGTGGCCTGGCTGCACTGATGCAGAGTTTGGGTGATAACAGGCAGTGCATTGGTGGTCTGGCTGCACTGCTGCAGGGTTTGGGTGATAACAGGCAGTGCATCGCTGGTCTATCTGCACTGGTGCAGAGTTTGGGTGATAACAGGCAGTGCATCATTGTCTGGCTGTACAGCTGCAGAGTTTACGTGATAATAGGCAGTGCATCACTGCACTGGCTGCACTGCTGCAGAGTTTGGGTGATAACAGGCAGTGTGTCGCTGGACGAGCTGCACTGCTGCAGGGACTCAGTGATAACAGGCAGTGCATTGGTGGTCTGGCTGCACTGCTGCAGCATTTGGGTGATAACAGGCAGTGCATTGGTGGCCTGGCTGCACTGCTGCAGGGTTTGGGTGATAACAGGCAGTGCATCGCTGGTCTATCTGCACTGGTGCAGAGTTTGGGTGATAACAGGCAGTGCATCATTGTCTGGCTGTACAGCTGCAGAGTTTACGTGATAATAGGCAGTGCATCACTGCACTGGCTGCACTGCTGCAGAGTTTGGGTGATAACAGCCAGTGTGTCGCTGGACGAGCTGCACTGCTGCAGGGTTTGGGTGATAACAGGCAGTGTGTCGCTGGACTGGCTGCACTGCTGCAGGGTTTGGGTGATAACAGGCAGTGTGTCGCTGGTCTGGCTGCACTGCTGCAGAGTTTGGGTGATAACAGGCAGTGTTTCGCTGCTCTGGCTGCACTGCTGCTGGGTTTGGGTGATAATTGGCAGTGCATCGGTGGCCTGGCTGCACTGCTGCAGAGTTTGGGTGATAACAGGCAGTGCATTGGTAGCCTTGCTGCACTGCCCAGAGTTGGGGTGATAACAGGCAGTGCATCACTGATCTGGCTGCACAGCTGCAGGGACTCAGTGATAACAGGCAGTGCATTGGTGGTCTGGCTGCACTGCTGCAGGGTTTGAGTGATAACAGGCAGTACATCGCGGGTCTAACTGCACTGGTGCAGAGTTTGGGTGATAACAGGCAGTACATCACTGTCTGGCTGCACTGCTGCAGAGTTTAGGTGATAACAGGCAGTGTGTCGCTGGACTGGCTGCACTGCTGCAGGGTTTGGGTGATAACAGGCAGTGTGTCGCTGGACTGGCTGCGCTGCTGCAGGGTTTGGGTGATAACAGGCAGTGTGTCACTGGACTGGCTGCACTGCTGTAGGGTTTGGGTGATAAC
>NW_025162280.1:0-1573 GCF_004010195.1 Chiloscyllium plagiosum
AACTAAAGAGAGAGAGAGATTTTGAAATTTAGGAGTTGGGAATTAGACAAGAAAGCTAAATTAACAGGATGGAGATGGAGGGAAAACGTAGGGATGTATACAACTATGTTAATACCTTGCCATATTGCGGTGAAAAAAAAATCAAAACCTCTTTTATTTCGTTTCGAAAATTGGCTTGGCGGATGGTATGTCAGTGAACTTGTGGGTAATGCTAGTTCAGACTAAGCTGATGGGCACTGTTAGTGAGGTATGAGCGCTATCAGATTAGGGTCAAGAGATTATGCAGATGTAAAACTTACTATATTGAGTGGTTATGCATTGGCACTAGAATAATATAGACAGAGGTTCAGAAAAATAGAGACAGAACCAGGTCAAACTTATGCTGAGTTTGAAAGAATTAACCACAGTCATTTTGATAGATGGATGCTGGCCTTAAAATGGATAAGACCTTTGAGGCTCGAAGGGAGATTATTCTGATCGAGGACACACTTCCAGAGATGTTTAAAATTCATGTAAATGAACTGAAAGTTCAAGAAGTGAGAAGCGTGGCAGAAATGGCAGTGAATACGCATTGGTGCATGACATGCAGTTTATCTTCTGTGAGGATTTTCATTCTCTGAGGGATAGAATTTGGGAGAAGGGGAGATCCTACACTGCAAAACCTAGAGGAAAGCACACTGGAAATAGTTTAACACAGGTGAAAAATAAGCTCAAGGTTGTTGAAAGGTGGTGTAAGTCCTCAGGTGCTTTCACAATAAGGGAGTGGAACCCATAGAATTCCAGTGCCGATGGTTTAAGAAGGGCACTGGGAAAAGGTGTGTTCACTGCAGTAAGCTGGGACATATAGTGCTGCGCATTGAAGGAAGGCACTTTGGGAAAGGATGTGCTAAAAGATGCTAAGCCAGTGGCATTAGTGAACCTGGTAAAGAAGACCCCAAGTCTCCAAGGAGCTGCAGGTTAGTGCACAGCCTAGCTATAGTGTCAATGCCAGGTCTCGATAAAAAAATTAGCCTCTGTGGATAAATCTTACTCAGAAGGTGGGTGGAGGGAGGGCGGGAGGACAATAAATTATATTTTTTGAGGTACGGGATCTGCTCACTCTCTAATAGTTGAGAAGTAAGGTGCCAGAAAAACACAACAGATCAAGCAGCATCCTAAGAGCAGGACAGTCGAAATACTAGGTATAAACCCATCATCAGGAATGTGGCGGGGGTACAAGGGGGCTGAAAGTTAAATGGGAGAGCTCGGTTTGTGGGAGGATCACTGGTAGGGCGATAGGAATATGCAGTTGGGAGTGACAGTGATATTTTAGAGGGGAGTGTGGAGTGGATAGGTAGGAAGCAGGATGGACATTTTAGACAATTCAAGAGGGCAGTGCCAAGTTGAACGGTTGGATCTGTGATGAGGTTTTATGGAGGGGAGATTTGGAAATTGGTGAAGTTGATGTTGATGCTGTGTAGCTTGAGGGTTCCAGCTGTCCTACCACCTATACACTTCACTCTCCTCTCCGACCTATCAGTATCACACCCACATGCATCCACCTATCGCCTTCCAAGCTCCATTCCATTCAGCT
>NW_025162281.1:0-1573 GCF_004010195.1 Chiloscyllium plagiosum
CCCCCCGATTCACCTATTGCACTCTATGCTACTTTCTCACACTCTCCTCTCATTTATCTCTCCACTCTGCAGGCACTCTACCTCTATTCCTGATGAAGAGATTTTGTCCGATAGGTCGATTTTCCTGCTCCTTGGATGTTGCCTGAACTGCTGTGCTTTTCCAGCACCACTCTAATCTAGAATCTGGTTTCTAGCATTTGTAGCCCTTGTTTTTACCTATCAGAGTGACATTTTTCATACAATCTTCCGCACTTCACCTTATTAATTAGTCAGATTCATGGGGACGTAAAGCTATTCTTATCCAGTGGACCTCTGCAGAGGTCACACCATTAGAACAAGGCTAGACCTAATTTACAGCATTGGTTAGTGCTGTGTTTCAGGTGAAGTGGACACCCAACAGTACTGGAGAAGAGTCAATGATCTTCTGTGCTATCTCACAGCTACAAGACTCATTCTAACTTTACCATTGTGCATACATCTCACCAATGCTTGTGTAGGGAGTCCAGAACTAGAGGGGTTTAGGGCGAGATGGGAAAGATATAACAGAAACCTAAGGGGCAACCTTTTCAGGCAGAGGGTGGTACGTATATGGAACGAGCTGCCAGAGGAAGTGGTGGAGGCTGGTATAATTGCAACATTTAAAAGGCATCTGGATGGATCAGTTTTGTCCAATGTGTACAGGAGGGTTTCCTGACACAGTATGTCGAAGGGCCGACAAGAGGGGAGGCCACACTGGATCTGGTGCTCAGTAATGAACCAGGCCAGGTGTTTGATTTAGTTGTAGGTGAGCACTTTGGAGACAGTGACCATAATTCAGTTATATTTAGTTTCGTGATGGAAAGGGATAGGTACATGGCACAGGTCAAGAGTTACCGATGGGGCAAGGGCAATTATAATGCAATTAGGCAAGAATTAGGATGCATAGAATGGGGTAGAAAAATGCAGAGGATGCAGACAATGGAAATGTGGAGCTGGTATAAGGAACAACAGCAGTTTTAAAAGGGAGAAGAACAGGCAAAGGAAGCATATGGTGAGGTTATTGCAGGAGAGAGAGAGAGAGAGAGAGAACCTGCACAGTTACCGCCTTTGCTGTTTGAATTTGTGTATCGCTGGACATCGAAGTACATCTGGGAAAATTAACAAACATTGAAATTCACAACTAATCTTGGAGGAACTGTTGGGCGAAGTTTGCAGCACAGAATTAGATAAGTTAATCGTCGCTTTAAGTGTGGCCTACAGAGAATCTGCAGTAGTGAGTAGAGTGGGTTCTTTCCTGATTATATGTTTTGGAGATATGTCTCTTGATTAAACTTAAAATATAAGCCATAACTATTAATTTAACCTGGGGCAGTGTTTGTAAAGGAATAAGATGGTGTTATTTTCTGGGTCTGTAGATTGTGAAGGAATGATATGTACTTCTTGTCAGATGTGGGAGTTTAAAGAAAGTTTAAGGGTTACTGCGGATTATATTTATCAGATCGAGTGGATCAGTTGGAGAGACAGTTAGAAGCAATGAGGAATTTGCAACAGCAACACTAGGTGATGGATGGCAGTTATAGGAAGGGGGGAAAGT
>NW_025162282.1:0-1573 GCF_004010195.1 Chiloscyllium plagiosum
GTGCCACAGATGCTGCAGCTCCCTCTCCTCTCCCCTCCACTCAGTGTCACAGATGCTGCAGCCTCCTCTCCTCTCCTCTATGTGTCACAGATGCTACAGCTCCCTCTCCTCTCCTCTTGGTCTCACAGATGCTTCAGCTCCCTCTCCTCTCCCCTCCACTCAGTGTCACAGATGCTGCAGCCTCCTCTCCTCTCCTCTCAGTGTCACAGATGCTGCAGCTCCCTCTCCTCTCCTCTTGGTGTCACAGATGCTACAGCTCCCTCTCCTCTCCTCTCGGTGTCACAGATGCTGCAGCTCCCTATCATCCCTTCGAGGTGACACAGATGCAGCAGCTCCCTCTACTCTCCTCTCGGTGTCACAGATGCTGCAGCTCCCTCTCCTCTCCTCTATGTTTCACAGATGCCGTAGCTCCCGCTCCCTTAAGTGTCATAGATTCAGGACCTCCCTCTCCTCTCCTTTCGGTGTCACAGATGCTGTCGCTCCCTCTCCTCGCCTCGAGTTGTCACAGATGCTACAGCTCCCTCTCCTCTCCTTTCGGTGTCACAGATGCAGCAGCTCCCTCTGCTCGCCTCTAGGTGACACAGATGCTGCAGCTCCCTCTCCTCTCCTCTCGGTGTCACAGATTCTGCAGGTCCCTCTCCTCACCTCTAGGTGGCAGAGATGCTGCAGCTCCCTCTCCTCTCCTTTATGTTTCACAGGTGCCGTAGCTCCCGCTCCTCTAAGTGTCATAGATTCAGGACCTCTCTCTCCTCCTTTCGGTGTCACAGATGCTGTAGCTCCCTCTCCTCGCCTCGAGATGTCACAGATGCTACAGCTCCCTCTCCTCTCCTTTCGGTGTCACAGATGCTGCAGCTCCCTCTCCTCACCTCAAGGTGTCACAGCTGCTGCAGCTTCCTCTACTCTCCTCTCTGTATCACAGATGCTACAGCTCTCTCTCCTCGCCTTACTCTCCTCTCTGTATCACAGATGCTACAGCTCTCTCTCCTCGCCTCAAGGTGTCACAGATGCTGCAGCTCCCTCTCCTCGCCTCTCGGTGTCAGAGATGCTGCAGCTCCCTCTCCTCTCCTCTATGTTTCACAGATGCCGTAGCTCCCGCTCCCTTAAGTCTCTCCTCTCAGTGTCACAGATGCTGGAGCTCCCTCCTCTCCCCTCTCGGTGTCACAGATGCTGCAGCTCCCGCTCCTCGCCTCTCGGTGTCACAGATGCTGCAGCTCCCTCTCCTCTCCTCGGTGTCACAGATGCAGCAGCTCCCTCTCCTCGCCTCTAGGTGTCACAGATGCTGCAGCTCCCTCTCCTCGTCTCTCGGTGTCACAGATGCTGCAGCTCCCTCTCCTCTCCTCTCGGTGTCATAGATGCAGCAGCTCCCTCTCCTCGCCTCTCGGTGTCACAGATGCAGCAGCTCCCTCTCCTCTCGGTGTCACAGATGCAGCAGCTCCCTCTCCTCGCCTCTCGGTGTCACAGATGCAGCAGCTCCCTCTCCTCTCCTCTCGGTGTCACAAGTGCTGCAGCTCCCTCTCATCGCCTCTCGGTGTCACAGATGCTGCAGCTCCCTCTCCCCACCTCTCGGTGGCAG
>NW_025162283.1:0-1573 GCF_004010195.1 Chiloscyllium plagiosum
TGAGACACACTGTGACACTCACTGAGACACACCGTGACACTCACTGAGACACACCGTGACACTCACTGACCCTCTATGAAAATCTCTTAGACACACACTATGACACTCTCTGAGACACACTGTGATACTCTCTGAGATACACTGTGACACTCTCTGAGACACTTTCTAGCACATCTGAAACACTCTGTGACACTCTCTGACAGACGGTGACACACTGTGACACTCTCTGACACCGACTGTGACCCTTTCTGTCTCTTCCTGACTCTCTGAGACACTCCGTGACACTCACTGAGACACCCTGTGACACTCTCTGACTCTCTATGATAATCTCTTAGACACACATTATGACACTCTTTGACACTCTCTCAGACACACCGTGACACTCACTGAGACACACCGTGACACTCACTGACTCTCTATGAAAATCTCTTAGACACACACTGTGACACTCTCTGAGACACACTGTGACACTCTCTGACTCTCTATGATAATCTCTTAGACACACATTGTGACACTCTTTGACACTCTCTCAGACACACTGTAACACTCTCCGACTCTCTCTGACACTTTGAGATGCACTGTGACACTCTCGTATCCTATCTGACAATCTCTGAGACACACTGTGACACTCTGAAACACACTGTGGCACTCGCTGACAAATTGTGACACTTTCTGTCTCTCCCTGAATCTCTGACACACCCGGTGACACTCTCTGACTCTCTCTGAAACTCTCTGTGGCATTTTCTGACTCGGTCTAAGACACACTGTGACACACTCTGACAGACTGCGACACTCTCTGGGACATACTGAGACACTCTGTGACACACTGTGACACTCTCTGACAGACGGTGACATTTTCTGAGACACTGTGACACTCTCTGAGACAAACTGTGACATTTGCTGTTACTCTCTATGACTCTCTGAGACACTCGGTCACACTCTGAGACACACTGTGACATTGTTTGACGCGCTCTCACACTCTGAGACTCTCTATGTCACTCTCTGATTCGCTCTGAGACACAGTGTGACTCTCTCTGACACACTGAGATACACTGTGACGCTCTCTGACACTCTCTGAGAAACACTGTGATACTCTCTGACAGACTGTGACACAATTTGACACACTCTGACGCTCTCTGAAACACACCGTGATGCTCTCTGACACAGGCAGAGACACACTGTGACACTCTCTGACACTCTCCAACACCCTGTGACGCTCTCTGAGACACATTGTGACACTCTCTGACACACTCTGTGACATACTGTGACACTTTCTTGCACATCCGAAACACTCTGTGACACTCTCTGACAGACGGTGACACACTGTGACACTTTCTGAGATAGGCTGTGACACTTTCTGATTCGCCCTGACTCTCTGAGACACACTGTGACACACACTGAGACACACTGTGACACTCTCTGACTCGCTCTGAGGCACACTGTGACACTCTCTGAAGACGGTGACACAATGAAACACTACCTGACTCTCTCTGGCACTCTGAAACACACTGTGACACTCTCTGACTCTCTCTGAAACACACTGTTACACTCTCTGAGAGACTGAGACACACTG
>NW_025162284.1:0-1573 GCF_004010195.1 Chiloscyllium plagiosum
CAGCATCTGCAGACCTCACTTTCTCCTCACTGTAGAGGGAGATTTACTCCTTATCAAACCCCGTGCTGTCCCTGTCCCTGAGAGTGTTTGATAGGGGACAGTGTAGAGAGAGTTTCACTCTGTATCTAACCCTGTACTGTCCCTGTCCCTGGGAGTGTTTGATGGGGACAGTGTAGACAGAGCTTCACTCTGTATCTAACCCCGTGCTGCCCTATCCTGGGAGAGTTTAACGGCATAGTGTACAGGGAGCTTCACTCTGTATCTAACCCCGTGCTGTTCCTATCCTGGGAGTGTTTAACAGGGACAGTGTAGAGGGAGCTTCTCTCTGTATCTAACCCTGTGCTGTCCCTGTCCCTGGGAGTGTTTGATAGGGGACTGTGTAGAGAGAGCTTTACTCTGTATCTAACCCCGTGCTGTCCCTATCCTGGGAGTAGGCAAAAGTGAGGACCGCAGATGCTGGAGATCAGAGTCTAGATTAGAGTGGTGCTGGAAAAGCACAGCAGGTCAGGCAGCATCCGAGAAGCAAGAAAATCGACATTTCGGGCAAAAGCCCACTCTACACTGTCCCCATCAAACACTCCCAGGACAGGTTCAGCATGGGGTTGGAGACATAGTAAATGTAGCACACTTATAATTCTGTTATTAGTCGATCCTCACAATCTCCTTGGCCAATGGGAATGCCAGCTGCTGCCTAATACTCCATTGTCAATCCTGATGAAGGGCTTTTGCCTGAAACTTCGATTTTCCTGCTACCTCGGATGCTGCCTGACCTGCTGTGCTTTTCCAGCACCACTCTACTCTAGCCCCTATCCTGGGAGTGTTTGATGGGGCAACAGTGTATATAGAGCTTCACTGTGGGGACAGTGTACAGAGCCCCTCCACAGGGAATCCCCTAGATTATAAAGCTCCCTCCTCGGTCTCTCTGGGATTTCGGTTCCTTCGCTTCAGTCTGATCCGAGATTCCTATTTAAATGCAGGGATTGAGAATGGTGTGTAATACTGTCAGATAGTGCCACCTACTGACTGCTGGCAAACCAGCCCCCACTAACAGTCAGTAGAGTTTTCAGTTTGCTCATTACTGATTGGGTGGCAATCCTGTCGCATTGCATCACTCACTCACCTTGCAATCTAAAGGAATTCGATCAGAAGTCACAAAACGCCAAGTTATAATCCAACAGGTTTATTTAAAAACATGAGTTTGGAAGCCTCACTCCTTCAGGCACTGGTACCGAAGACGGAGCAGCACTCCAAATGCTTATCATTTCAAGTAAACCTGTTGGACTAGAACCTGGTGTTGTGTGATTTTTGACTTTGTCCACCCCAGTCCAACACCTGCACATCCTCAACACAATTTATAAGCAGAGAGATCAAAAGATCGTACAGGTCTTTCCTATAATGAGCAACTGGTGTCCTCAAAAGTAATGGGGTCGTGACCGTGAACACAATACCAATGTGTCAGGCAAGCACTGCAACCTGCACACCTGATGTTCTCCCATTTCCTGTACCACGCCCGAGTAAATGAGTGTGTCAGTGTTTACAGGGGGGTCCCCGAGGGGAGTGTGTCAACGTTTAC
>NW_025162285.1:0-1573 GCF_004010195.1 Chiloscyllium plagiosum
ATATCAAAGCCAAAGGCTCTGCTATCTCCTCCCCAGCTTCTCAGAGAATATTCGGATAAATCCCATCCGTCCCAGGGGACTTGTCAACTTTCACTCCTTCGAGAATTCCTGTTCATAACTAACCTCGATCCTTTCTAGTCAAATATCTTGTATCTTTCTTCTCCTCTACAATATTCTCCTTTTCCTGAGTGAAAACCGATTAGAACTGTTCATTTAGTACCTCTACAATTTCCAAAGGGTCCACACTCAACTTCCCACTTCTGTCTTTGATTAGCCCTATTTCTACCCTAATCATCATTTTATTCCACACATAGCTATAGTAAACTTTAGGGTTCTGCTTTATTCTATTTGCTAAAGACTGCTTGTATCCTCTCTTTGCTCTTCTTATCTATCTCTTTAAATCCTTCCCAGCTGCTCTGTAACTCTCCATCGCCTCACCTATACCATCTTGCCCTCATCAACACATAAGCCTCCTTCTTCTTCGTAACAAGGGATGCAGTTTATGCTGTAAACCACAATTCCCTTACCTTATCTCTTCATCCCGGTCTGACAGGGACATACATATCAAGAACACGCAATATCTGTTCCTTAAACCAGCTACACATTTCCATTGTCTGCATCCCCTGCATTTTGCTACCCCATTCTATGCATCCTAATTCCTGCCTAATCTCATTACAATTGCCCTTGCCCCATTGATAATTCTTGATTTATGGCATATACTTATCCATTTCCATTGCTAAACTAAACGCAACTGAATTATGGCCACTCTCTCCAAAGTGCTCACCTACAGCTAAATCAAACACCTGGCCTGGTTCATTACCAAGGACCAGATCCAATGTGGCCTCCACCCTTGTTGGCCCTTTGAGATAGAGTGTCAGGAAATCCTCCTGTACACATCGGATAAAAACTGATCCATCCGGCGTACTAGAGTTATAGCATTTCCAGTCAATGTTGGGGAAGTTAAATTTCCCCATAATGACCACCCTGTTCCTTTCACTCCTACCCAGAATAATTTTGCTAATCCTCTCTTCCACCTCCCTGGAACTCTGCGGAGGCCTATTAAAAAAAAAAAAAAACTCCAAGTACTGTGACCTCTCCTCTCCTGTTTCTAACCACAGCCCACATTACCTCAGTAAATGAATCCTCATCAAAAGTTCTTACAGCCACCGTTATACTATCCTTGACTAACATGACAATCATGAACCTGTTGCAGTGTTTCAAACTCCACGAGGCAGCCATACTCTCTCTGACATTCAGACCCAGTCTGGCATCTCCTATGTCCTTAAGACCTTATGCACTGCCTGCGCTCCTCCATTTTCCCTTTGCACGTTCCCTTTCCAACCCACCCCACCTGCATCACTCCACAATTGGAGCTGTCAAGGCCAGACGTCTGTGGAATAGCCTCCCTAACATTCTCTATCCTCCTTTAAGATGTATTTTTAAATCATTCTCTTTAATCAATGTCTTGATTGTCCATAAAGCACCTCAGAAGATTTGCCATTGTGCAAGATTCAATACAATGCAAGTAGTTGTTGTTATAGTCGTGCATTAGGAGAAACAGGAATGATGCATT
>NW_025162286.1:0-1573 GCF_004010195.1 Chiloscyllium plagiosum
TGGTTAGCACTGCTGCATCACAGCGCCAGAGACCTGGCTTTAATTCCGACCTCAAGCGACTCTCTGTGTGGAGTTTGCACATTCTCCCCGTGTTTGCGTGGGTTTCCTACAGGTGCTCCGGTTTCCTCCCACAATCCAAAAAATGTGCAGTTTACGTGAAAACGCCATGCTAAATTGCCCCGTAGTGTTCGGTGTAGAGGAATGGGTCTGGGTGGGTCGCGCTTCGGCGGGTTGGTGTGGACCTGTTGGGCCGAAGGGCCTGTTTCCACACTGTAAGTAATCTAAAAAAAATCAACCTGGCTGGAATCTTTCAGGAAACTATGTACATGGACCCCAAGATCACTCTGCACATCCACATTACCAAGAATCTTTCCATCAACTCAGTATTCTGCCTTCCTGTTATTGTTCCCAAAGTGAATCACCTCACATTTAGCTGCATTGAACTTCATTTGCCACCTCTGAGACCAATTATGCAGTTTATCCAAGCTCCCCTGCAAGCTGCAACAATTTTCTACACTGTCCACTACTCCACCAACTTTCGTGTTATCTGCAAGTTTACTAACCCATCCACCTACGCCTGCGTCTTAGTCATTTATAAAAATGACAAACAACAGTGGTCCCAAAACAGATCTTTGTGCCATACCATTCGTAACCGGATTCCAGGCTGAATATTTTTCATTAGCCACCACTTTCTGCCTTCTAACAGAAAGCCAGTTTCTACTCCAAACTGCGAAATCATCGTCAATACCATGCCTCTGCATTTTCTCCAACAACCTAACATGTGGAAGCTTATCAAACGCTTTACAGACGTCATGTACACCACGTCAAGTGCCCTACCCTCATCGACATGCTTGGTCACCTTCTCGAAAAAATCACGAAAAATGTTGACCCTCTAAAATCAAATTGTTTCTGGCTGAACGATTATACATCCTATCTCTCATAGTCCGTTCCATATTTTTTACTACAAGGAAGGTAAGGCTCACTGGTCTATGATTACTTGGGCAATCTGTATTACCCTTCTTCAACAAGGGAACAACTTTTGCTATCCTCCAATCTTCGAGTGCTATTCCTGTAGACAATATCGAAATAAAGATCAAAGACAAAGGCTCTGCAATCTCCTCCCTGACTTCCCAGGAAATCCTTGGATAGATCCCATCCGACCCAGGGGACTTACTTATTTTCACACCTTCCAGAATTGTTAAGAAGTCCTCCTTATAAGTTTCATTTCCATCCAGTTTAGTAGCCTGTATCTCAGATTCTCCTCGACAACGTTGCCTTAAACCAATATGAATACGAACGGAAAATATACATTTGGCGCCTTCCTATCTCCTCTGACTCCACACACAATTCATCACTACTATCTTTGACTAGTCCTAATGTTAATCTCATCATTCTTTGATTCCTCATATACACGTAGAAAGCCTGAGGGCTTTCTAAGATTCTATCAGCAAGCGACTTCTCATATCCTCTCCTGGTTCTTCTGGACTCTCTGTACAGGTCGTTCCGAACTCACTTGTAACTCTCAATCGCCCAAACTGAGCCTTCACGTCAAATCCTAACATATGAATTCTAC
>NW_025162287.1:0-1573 GCF_004010195.1 Chiloscyllium plagiosum
TGTGTGTGTTATCAGTGACAGTGCACTGATTCAACATTTCCTAGGTGTGTGTGTGTTCCAGTGACAGTGCGCTTTTTCAGCATTTCCTAGTTGTGTGTGTGTGTTATCAGTGACAGTGCACTGTTTCAGCAGTTCCTAGTTGTGGGTGTGTTCTCATTGAGAGTGCGCTGTTACAGCAATTACTTGGTGAGTGTGTGTTCTCAGTGACAGTGCACTGTTTCAGCAGTTCCTTGGTGTGTGTGTGTTCTCAGTGACAGTGCACTGTTTCAACAGTTCATAGGTGTGTGTGTTCTCAGTGACTGTGCACTGTTTCAGCACTTCCTAGTTATGTGTGTGTTCTCAGTGACAGTGCACTGTTTCAGCAGTTCTTAGTTATGTGTGTGTTCTCAGTGACAGTGCACTGTTACAGCAGTTCCTGGGTGTGTGTGTGTTCTCAGTGACAGTGCACTGTTTCAGCACTTCCTAGTTATGTGTGTGTTCTCAGTGACAGTACACTGTTCCAGCAGTTCCTAGGTGTGTGTGTGTTTCAGTGACAGTGCACTGTTTCAGCAGTTCCTAGGTGTGTCCGTGTTCTCAGTGACAGTGCACTGTTTCAGCAGTTCCTCGTTGTGTGTTTGTTCTCAGTGACAGTGCACTGTTTCAGCAGTTCTAAGTTGTGTGTGCGTGTTCTCAGTGACAGTGCACTGTTTCAGCAGTTCCTAGTTTTGTGTGTGTTCTCAGTGACAGTGCACTGTTTCAGCAGTTCCTAGTTGTGTGTGTGTGTTCTCAGTGAGAGTGCGCTGTTTCAGCAGTTCCTCGTTATATGTTTGTTCTCAGTGACAGTGCACTGTTTCAGCAGTACATAGTTGTGTGTGTCTGTGTTCTTAGTGACTCTTCACTATTTCAGAAGTTCCTAGTTATGTGTTTATTCTCACTGAGAGTGCACTGTTTCAGCAGTTCCTGGTTGTGTGTGTGTTCTCAGTGAGAGTGCACTGTTTCAGCAGTTCCTGGTTTTGTGTGTGTGTTCTCAGTGAGAGTGCACTGTTTCAGCAGTTCCTAGTTGTGTGTGTGTTCTCACTGACTGTGCACTGTTTCAGCAGTTCCTAGTTGTGTGTGTGTGTTCTCAGTGACAGTGCACTGTTTCAGCAGTTCCTCGTTGTGTGTGTGTTCTCAGTGACATGCACTGTTTCCGCAGTTCCTAGTTGTGTGTGTGTTCTCAGTGACTGTGCACTGTTTCAGCAGTTCCTAGTTGTGTGTGTGCACTCAGTGACAGAGCACTTTTTCAGCAGTTCCTCGATGAGTGTGTGTTCACAGTGACAGTGCACTGTTTCAGCAGTTCCTAGTTGTGTGTGTGTGTTCTCCGTGACAGTGCTCTGTTTCATCAGTTGCTATTTCTGTGTGTGTTCTCAGTCACAGTGTACTGTTTAGCAGTTCCTAGTTGTGTGAGTGTTCTCAGTGAGAGTGCACTGTTTCAACAGTTCATAGTTGTGTGTGTGTTCTCACTGATAGTGCACTGTTTCAGCAGTTCCTAGTTGTGTGTGTGTTTTCAGTACAGTTCACTGTTTCATCAGTTCCTAGTTGTGTGTGTGTTCTC
>NW_025162288.1:0-1573 GCF_004010195.1 Chiloscyllium plagiosum
TAGTTACAGTTTTGTTTAAAAAATCATATATCATTACTGTCTATTTCCTGTTAGTGACAGCATCCCTGTTCCTGTGCAGCAGTTCAGGCGGGTTGAATGGCCTCGTCCTGGGCTGTGTAATGTACAAATCGAGCTGAATTACTTCATCCTATATTCCTGTGTAATTCTTTGGAGGGGCAGAATGGTTTCCTCCCGTCTCATTGTAACGATCCAGTCTGGCTGAATGGGATGGTCCTCTAACCTGTAATCGCACTGAGGGGTGGACTGAGGGAACAACACATGGGGTAGGGGCAGCAGTATATCTCTGTAACGGCCGAGAGCGTGGATTGAGGGAACAACACGTGGGATAGGGGCAACAGTATATTCTGGTAACGGCCGGGAGGGTGGCACATGGGGTATGGTCAGCAGTATATTCTGTAATGGCCGGGAGCGTGGATTGAGTGAACAACACATGGGATAGGGGCAACAGTATATTCTGGTAATGGCCGGGAGGATGGATTGACGGAACCCATTCAGAATGCTCATGGCTGATCCGAGTGTATCTGACCATCCGTCTCCTGTCTGTTCCCAATACGCATTGACTCTCCTGTCCTGCAAAGATCAGTCAATCTCAAACTAAAATACCTAAATTAACCGAGTCTTCACTACTCCCTGAGGATGAGGACACCACAGATAGCACAACAGTAAAGGAAAAGGGACATCCTTCTTTCACTGTGGGACACAATTTTTAAAAAAATTGTGTTGACCTCATATCAAATCACTGCCCCTTTTCGGATAATGTGGTACAATAACTAGGAATAGACATTAACCAGTCTGCCCTCCAATCTTTTCCCACATTACCACTGACTGTTTCCAATCAAATATGTTGCTGCTACTGTCTCAGGAAGAGAATACCTGATAGCATAACACCACACGAGCGTTAAAAAAAGGAGCAGAATTAGACCATTTGGCCTATCGAGTCTGATATACCATTCAGTTATTTCTAATATGTTCCTCAACATCATTCTCACACCTTGCCCTGGAATCCTGGATCTCCGTATAAATGAAATACTTATTTATTTGTGTCCTAATAGCACTCGTGTCTGTGTCTTAATGTGCATTTATGTATGTGTGTGTCCATGTACTTGTTACTTTTGTATTTGTGTGACTATGTCTGTCTGTCTTTGCATCAGCCTGTGTGTTTCTATCTCTGTTTGTGTCTATTTGTGTGACTGTATATGTCTTTGTGTACTTCTCCGTGTGTGCATGCTTATCTACTTGTATGCATTGTGTATGTTAGTATATTGGGGTATTTACCAATACGTCTGTGTATTTCAATGCCTGCATCTCTGTGCAATAGAGTATCTGTTGTTCTGCGAGTGAGAGAGATGAAGCTGGAACTGACAGCAGATTTGAATCGAGAATTGCTCTTTACTGAACACTGCTTCTTATTCGGTAGGTGGGACGTGGATGTTTCCGAATCTCCACACAAGGCCTTCTGGTCCTTTCCGGTTCTCTCCAGGATCCTCCCCACATATCAGGGTAAGGGGATGAGGGGATGCATATCCGGCACTCCACCACCCGGCTTGGCCCT
>NW_025162289.1:0-1573 GCF_004010195.1 Chiloscyllium plagiosum
TCGCATGTTGCCTGACCTGCTGTGCTTTTCCAGCACAACATGCCCTACTCATTCATTATTACTGTCTCATTTCACACTATCAGGTCCATGCTGTCTGTTTGATTCTCGAGAACACTGTTCTCATGAACTGTGACAAAATCTTCCAATCTGAAACTAAAACAGAAATTGCAGTAAAATCACAGGTGAGCTGGCAGCTTCTGTGCAGATGAATCACAGTTAACGTTTCACATCCACTGGGTCCATCTCTCCACAGATGCTGCCAGACGTCCTGAAATTTTCCAGCAACGTCTGTTTTTGTTTGATTTTCAACATCGGCAATTTTTTCGTTTATGTTTTCTTATTTTCTTCCAATATGATTGGGCTAAAGATTACGTTAAATGTTTTAAATATGACTGCGATGGAATGGCCAGATTCCACCAGCCCTCTACTTTTATTTGGTTCACGTGTCCAATGCCTTTCCACTTGGTCACCGCGGCCTACAGCTGCACTGCATATAAATTGACAAAATTGTGGCATTCTCTCGGATTGGTAATCAGGAACGAGATTGATTGAAATTGTTGAAAACGTAAGATAAACTGAGAAAATACGGGATATTAAACGGGAAACTGAAAGGGTAAGAGAGAACAGCGAATGAAAACGTTTTTATAAAAATTGAAATGTTATTGCTCAAGATTCAGAAAAAGCTTGCATCCACAAACATACCTCAATGTGGAATGTAATGTTTGGGACAACCAGTGCAAGCAGATTGCAAAATCTTAGTTTTAAAGTCTTGCTGCAACTGTTTTTGTTTTAATAAACGCACACATGGGATTCAGTGCTGTAATGATCCGCTAAACTGGAGAAGGAAATCCTTGCCTTCGAGGATACGTCCGGAAGTTTCACTGATTTATCCCAGTAATGTTAGGACTGTCCTCTATAAGCATATGAGTAAAATTATTCAAAGTTCCATGGAGTTTCGAATGAGTGGTGAAGGGAATGTCTCCATTCACAAATTAATCATTCAGTAGAATTCAATACAGGGGCCCATGAAATTATGAACAAATTGAACAAGAACACGGACATACGATGCACAATAGCCACGACAATTACAATGTGAAAACTGTTGATTTCAGATCTACGGTGGCCTTTGGTGATGGCATTTACTGTCCAGAACCAATCTGCACTGGAATGACTGGAGAAACACTGTGAAGTATTTGAACTTCAGTCTCCTTTATAAATAGCTGAGACTCACACAGGGCACGGGGAGTTTGAGATGTTGGCCTTCCAAACCTTTTGAACATTTCGTGGAAGAATAGAGGGAGTGATAGATAATTTTCGTCTCCATGGAGACGATGTTCATGAACTGGATAGATAATAATTTACCTTATTTGAGTTTATGCATAGAGACGTCATATTTAAAAAGCAAAGAGTTCATAGTGTAACTGTAGAATCTGTAGGTCCCCCTCAGTGGGACCATTGTATGTAATCCTTGTCCTCATTCACCAGCAAAAACATGTAAAGAGCTTAGAAAGGGCACAGACGCTGTTTCCAGGATAGCAAAATATTAGAAAGTCAAGTGACGTTGTTTACTGAG
>NW_025162290.1:0-1573 GCF_004010195.1 Chiloscyllium plagiosum
ACAAACTGACAAAGTTATAGCATTGCACATATTGGATTTGGTGTTAGGCAACTATTCAGGCCAGTTGTCAACCACCACAACTGCCTCACCTTTACCATAGCTTTGGGAAGGTATATAATTGGGGGAGGGGACAAAATCAGCTCCATCCAAATCATCTGCATCTATAGAAAACACCCAATAAAGTGACTACTCCTTTCTGTTACTGACTTCCACCATACTGCCTCAGTAGTCAAACCCTCCTTAATAACCTCCTTTCCTGCAGCTGTGATGCACTCTCTAATTAACAATGCTACTCCCCCCCTCTCTTTTACCCCTTTCCCTGGAACATCTGGCAGCCACCTCTGCTCCTGTGAAATTCAAGTCTCCTTTATTGCCACAACATCATAGTTCCAAGTACTGATCCAAGTTTAAGTTCATCACTCTTATTCCTGACATTCCTTGCACTGAAGTTCACCACTGTTATTCCTGACACTCCGTGCATTGAAAGTATGTATATGAAAATTTGCAGAACACAAATATAGTTAATTTCAGTATTACACCTTCAGAACTGAAGTGTTAAAACTTGCTGCAATAACTTAACTACGAGGTGTGGTTTGACTGGTTTGAGGCCCAACATAAGTGTGTGCATGAAATGAATGATCATATCAGGCCAAACAAACCACAGCTCAGCTTAACACCGAGATTGGTTTAATCGGGGTAAATTAGGATGAGAATTTACTTTCGTTATATATTAAAACAAACCGCCGAATCTATAACTTAGAGAATAATCTTTTGCCACCAGAGCTGAGTGATTTATTTTTGGATGGCTTGAATTTACATTTGCTACTTGCTCCAAAACATGCAAATATGTGCAATGCTATAACTTTGTCAGTTTGTGCATAACAAAGACAATTATAAAACATAGAACATTACAGCGCAGTACAGACCCTTCTGCCCTCAATGTTGTGCCGTCCTGTGGAACTGGTCTAAAGCCAATCTAACCAATACTATTCCATTTTCATCCATACGTTATCCAATGACCATTTAAATGCCCTTAAACTTGGCGAGTCTACTACTGTTGCAGGCAGTGTGTTGCACATCCCTACTACTCTCTGAGTAAAGAAATTACCTCTGACATCTGTCCTATAGCTATCACCCCTTAATTTAAAGCTATGTCCCCTTGTGCTAGCCATTATCATCTGAGGAAAAATGCTCTCACTGTCCACCCTATTTAACCCTCTGATTATCTTATATGTCTCAATTAAGTCACCTCGCAACCTTCTTTTCTCGTTAGAAAACAGCCTCAAGTCCCTCAGTCTTTCCTCATAAGATCTTCCCTCCATACCAGGCAACATCCTAGTAAATCTCCTCTGAAACCTTTCCAGAGCTTCCACAGTCCTTCCTATAATGCAGTGACCAGAACTGTACATAATACTCCATGTGCGGCTGCACCAGAGTTTTGTACAGCTGCAGCATGACCTTGTGGCTCCAAAACTTAATCCTTTTACCAGTAAAAGCTAACACACTGAATGGCTCCTTAACAACCTTATCAACCTGGGTGGCAACTTTCAGGGATCTACGTACATGGATACCA
>NW_025162291.1:0-1573 GCF_004010195.1 Chiloscyllium plagiosum
GTTAAATCATATAAGCCTGATATTCTTTCCCATACTCTCTACCCTAAAAGGACTCACACCCTCATCCCCCTCCTACAACTACCCCCCGGGATCGACTTTTTAAGTTCCTATCTAAATTCCTATTTTCTCTCCTCAGGACCTTGTCCTTTTCCCATCCTGTATCATGGGTTCCAATGTGTACAGCAACATACTGCTGGTCCCTCTCCCCTTTGGGAATATTCTGCACCCTCTCTGAGATAGTTCTGAATTGTCTGTAGTGAGGGGATATTTGAATAACTGCCTGGACCCAGTTTGGAAGCTCTCTGGACAGATTTCAGATCCCATCATTGACTCACTCTTTATTGGAGGGACAGTGAGGTGCAGCAGCACTATATTTGAATTCAGGCCTTTCCGAAGCCGTTTTCAATGTATTTGGTCGGGCAGTGTGTTGGGAAGGTGACTCAGCTGGTTACTTTAGCTACTGAATTGAGAAATAATCGGGTGTGTACTCTGATTACTGAAGCAAACAAAAACTAAATTTAGTTCCGCTTGATTTTAAAATTGAAAGAAATCAAAAGGTTGTTAACTCTTTCTTGTATAACACTTAAAACTGTCCTGCAGTATATTCCTCACAGACTAATCGAGCAACAATCGAACATGGTCACACTCACAGAATCCCACTTTACAGACAATGTCCTAGACAACACAATGATCATCTCAGGGCAGGTCCTGTCCCACTGGCAGGACAGAGCCAGCAGAGGGAACAGCCCCGTGGGATACAGTCAAGAGGGCTATGCTCTGGAAGTGCTCAGCATTAATGCCATACCCCATGAAGCCTAATGACATCAGGTTAAACATGGACACGGAAACATTCTGCGTGTCTTAAAAAGTATTAAGGTAAATAAGTCCCTGGGTCCTGATGGGATCAATCCCAGAATATTGAGGGAGAGAAGAGAACAAATTGCTGCAGCATTGACAGACATCTTTGTATTCTCTCTGGCCACAGGTGAGGTCCCAGAGGACTGGAGAAGAGCTGATGTTGTCCCATTGTTGAAGGAGGGTAGCAGGGATAATCCCGGGAATTACAGAGCTGTGAGCCTTATGTCAGTGTAGGGAAATGATTGGAAAATATTCACACGGACAAGATCTATATGCATTGAGAAGAAAATGGATTTATTAGTGACAGACAGCATGGTTTTGTTTGGGAGAGGTCATGCCTTACTAAATTGACCACGTTTTTTGAGGAGATGATGAAGATGATTAACGAGGGAAAACCAGTCGATGTTGTCTCCATGGACTTCAGTAAAACCTTTGACAAGGTCCCTCATGGCAGACTGGTACAAAAGGTGAAGTCACATGGTGTCAGGGGTGTACTGGCCGGATGGATTTTCCTGTTTAGAACTGACTCAATCATAGGAGACAGAGGGGAGTGCCAGAAACATCAAGTTGGAGTGCCAAATCATGATTGGGAAAGTAAAAGTGAGAGTGAGTGACAGACTGTCAGTTCCAGGAATACGCTTTATTCTTGGGAATGGTTTAGCAGGATCCAAGGTGGGAGTGCCACCCCTTGTGGTGGAGAAGTCAAATGAAAACT
>NW_025162292.1:0-1574 GCF_004010195.1 Chiloscyllium plagiosum
TATTACTGACTTGCGTGGGCAGTAGATATTGCACTGTTTATTACTGACCTGCGTGGGTAGCATTTCTTGTACTGTTTATTACTGACCTGAGTGGGTAGCAATTTATTACAGACCTGTGTGGGTAGCAGTTATTGTACTGTTTATAACTGACCTGTGTGGGTAGCAGTTATCGTACTGTTTATTACTGACCTGTGTGGGTAGCAGTTATCGTACTGTTTATTACTGACCTGAGTGGTTAGCAGTTATTGTATTGTTTATTACTGATCTGCGTGGGTAGCAGTTATTGTACTGTTTATTACTGACCTGTGTGGATAGCAGTTATCGTACTGTTTATTACTGACCTGAGTGATTAGCAGTTATTGTATTGTTTATTACTGATCTGCGTGGGTAGCAGTTATTGTACTGTTTATTACTGACCTGTGTGGATAGCATTTATTGCACTGTTTATTACTGACGTTCGTGGGTAGCAGTTATTGTACTGTTTATTACTGACCTGTGTGAGTCGCAGTTATTGTCCTGTTTATTACTGACCTGTGTTGGTAGCAGTCTATTACTGACCTGCGTGAGTAGCAGTTATTGTAACTGTTTATTACTGACCTGTGTGGGTAGCAGTTTATTACTGACTGCATGAGTAGCAGTTATTGTACTGTTTATTACTAACCTGCGTGGGTAGTAGTCATTGAACTGTTCATTTTGGACCTGTGTGGGTAGCAGTTATTGTACTGTTTATTACTGACCTTCGTGGGTAGCTGTTATCGTACTGTTTATTATGACCTGTGTGGGTAGCAGTTATTGTACTGTTTATTACTAACATGTGTGGGAAGCAGTTATTGTACTGTTTATTACTGACCTGTGTCGATAGTAGTCATTGTACTGTTTATTACTGACCTGTGGGGGTTGCAGTTATTGTACTGATTTTTCTGATCTGAGTGGGTAGCAATCACTATACTGTTTAGTACTGACCTGTCTGGGTAGTAGTTTATTACTGACCTGCGTGGTAGCAGTTATTGCACTGTTTATTATTGACCTGCATGGTAGCAGTTATTGTACTGTTTATTACTGACCTGTCTGGGTAGCAGTTATTGTACTGTTTATTACTGATCTGAGTGGGTAGCAGTTATTGTACTGTTTATTACTGACTTGTGTGGATAGCAGATATTGTACTGTTGAATACTGACCTGAGTGGGTAGCAGTTGTTGTCCTGTTTAATACTGACCTGTGTGAGTAGCAGTTATTGTATTGTTTATTACTGACCTGTGTGGGTAGCAGTTATTGTACTGTTTATTACTGATCTGAGTGGGTCACAGTTATTTTACTGTTTATTACTGATCTGTCGGGGTAGCAGTTTATTACAGTTTATTATTGAAGTGTGTGGGTAGGCGTTATGGTACTGTTTATTACTGACCTGTGTGGGTAGCAGTTTGTTCCTGACCTGTGTGGGTATCAGTTATTGTACTGTTTATTACTGATCTGAGTGGGTTGCAGTTATTGTACTGTTTATTACTGAACTGTGTGGGTAGCAGTTATTGTCCTGATTATTACTGACCTGTGTGGGTAGCTGCTATTGTACTGTT
>NW_025162293.1:0-1574 GCF_004010195.1 Chiloscyllium plagiosum
ATTTGAACATGGACTGCGATCCACATTCACTCTTTTTTTTGAACACGGACTGTTTTCCAAATTCACTGTTTAATAGGAACATGGATTTTGTTCCACATTCACTGTTTAATTTGAACACGGACTGTTTTCCACATTCACTGTTTAATTTAAATACGGACTGTCGTCCATACTCAATGTTTAATTTTAACATGAATAGTGTTCCATATTTAATGTTAAATTTGAACATGGACAGTGTTCCACATTCACTGGTTAATTTGAACATGGACTGTGTTCCACATTCACTGTTTAATTTGAACATGGACTGTGTTACACATTCACTGTTTAATTTGAACATGGACTGTGTTCCACATTCACTGTCCAATTTTAACACGGTCCATGTTCCACATTCATTGTTGAATTTGAACATTGACTGCGTTCCACATTCACAGTTTAATTTTAACATGGACTGTGTTCCACATTCACTGTTTAACTTGAACATGGACTGTGTTCCACGTTCACTGCTTAAGATGAACATGAACTGTGTTCCACATTCACTGTTTAATCTGAACATGGACTGAGTTCCACATTCATTGTTTAATCTGAACATGGACTGTTTTCAACCATCACTGTTTAATTTGAACATGGACTGTGTTCCACATTCATGGTTTAATTTGAACATGGACTGTGTTCCACATTCAATGTTTAATTTGAACATGGACTGTGCTCCACATTCATGGTTTAATTTGAGCATGGACTGTGTTCCACATTCACTGTTTAATTTTAACATGGACTGTGTTCCACATTCAATGTTAAATTTGAACATGGACAGTGTTCCACATTCACTGTTTAATTTGAACATGGACTGTTTTCAACCTTCACTGTTTAATTTGAACATGCACTGTGTTCCACATTCACTGTTTAATTTGAACATGGACTGTTTTCAACCTTCACTGTTTAATTTGAACATGGACTGTGTTCCACATTCACTGTAAAATATGAACATGGACTGTGTTCCACATTCAGTGTTCAGTTTGAACATGGACTGTTTTCCACATTCACTGTTTAATTTGAATAGGGACTGATTTCCACATTCATTGTTTAATTTGAACATGGACTGAGTTCCACATTCATTGTTTAATTTGAAAATGGACTGTGTTCCACATTCATTGTTGAATTTGAACATGGACTGTGTTCCACATTCATTGTTTAATTTGAACATGTACTGTGTACCACATTCACCGTTTAATTTAACATGGACTGTGTTCCACATTCACTTCTAAATTTGAACATGGACTGTGTTCCACATTCACTGTTTAATTTGAACATGGACTGTGTTCCACATTCACTGTTTAATTTGAACATGGACTGCGTTGGACATTCGTTGTTTAATTTGAATATGGATTGTGTTCCACAGTCACTGTCTAATTCGAAAATTAATTCCACATCACTATTTTAAAACAAGACTGTGTTCCACTCTCACTGTTTAGTTGTAATATGGATTGTGTTCCATGTTCACAGTCTAATTTGAGTATGGACTGCGATCCACATTCATTCTTTAATTCGAACATGGACTGTGTTCCACATTCACTTTTCAA
>NW_025162294.1:0-1574 GCF_004010195.1 Chiloscyllium plagiosum
GAAAACAGAATTCATGAAGGCAGAAGTGATGTTTTTGGGACATAACATCAGTCATGGATGAATAACCCCAAAGAGTGTGAAGATTAGACTACTTACAGTGTGGAAACAGGCCCTACGGCACAACAAGTCCACACCGACCCTCCGAAGATCAACCCACCCAGACCATTCCCCTATATTTACGCCTTCAGCTAACACTATGGCCAATGTACCTAACCTGCACATTTTGGACTGTGGGAGGAAACGGGATCACCCGGAGGAAACCCACGCAGACACGGGGAGAATGTGCAAACTCCACAGAGACAGTCACCCGAGGCGGGAATTGAACCCGGGTCTCTGGCGCTGTTAACCACTGTGCCACCATGCCGCCCTAGAAGATGAAGGTCAACGAACACTTTCCACGACCATTCTCCAAGAAAGAGGTGATTCAGTTTTTGGAATGAAGCAGATTCTACTGGAAGTTTGTTCCAACCTTCAGCAGCCGGGTGGCACTGCGAACAGATTTACTGAAGATGGACACAAAATATTGGTGGGCAGAACAATGTCAAGAATCATTTGACAATTTAGCTCAGTATTAAACACCGCATCACTTTTAGCTACACCAAACGTTTTGAAAACCTGCAAAAGAGTTGGAGCCACACTGCTACAAGAAGATAATGATGGAATTGAACAGTGAATTGGCTACTTTTCAAAGACATCAGCACTCACCAGAGAAAATACTCTACCATTGAAAAAGAACTATTTAGTTTGGTACTGGCTTTACAACCGTTAATGTTTATGTGACGAACAATGTGGCAGAGAGCGTTGTGTGCACGGACCACAATCCTCTTCCATTCTTGGAAATATTTAAATACAAAAATATGAGACTATTTCATTGGAGTCTTGTGTTCCAGACTTTTAATGGACAAATTGTACATGTTGCAATTCGTAAAAATGTGACAGCAGGTGCGTTATCGTGGATTTGAAATGAAAATGTACAGATAAGATTGAACTGATTGCAACATTATATATACATATGTGTGCATAAACTAATATGAAAGTATAATTTAGATTAATGTCCTATGTATTTCATTGTAATGAGATTAAGAATTAAAAAAAATAATGAAGACATCTTTTCATTGTGATGATTTATTTTTTCTTTTGGGGGAGAGTGTTATGAAGTTGAAGACATGTACTGTACCTTTAAGAGATAGTGAATGCTGTTCGACACTGAGAGCTTCCAAGCACCTGTGTATATATGATCAGATGGCAGTATCAGAGTGTACTGGGAAATTGAAAATATGGGACATTTGGCTATGAAATGGATACCTGAGTTGGTTGCTGTTTTGACAACAATTCAAATTTAACCAATCAGTTTAAATTATGCTGCAGGATGCTGACACTCAATCCGAGTTTGAATTTATTGTTTTAACCGATGTGGGGATGTTAAAAAGGCAGGCATTTTGAACATTGGACAGACCAACTGCCATCAACACAGATCCAAGGAATAAGGAAACACTCTTGATTAAAAGTACCTTTTCGTATTAAACATATGAGTAATAAACAGAAAGAAGATGAACCAGGGAGATCATCACCCG
>NW_025162295.1:0-1574 GCF_004010195.1 Chiloscyllium plagiosum
ATAGTGACACAGTAAGTA
Source organism: Chiloscyllium plagiosum (assembly GCF_004010195.1). Classification (NCBI taxonomy): domain Eukaryota; kingdom Metazoa; phylum Chordata; class Chondrichthyes; order Orectolobiformes; family Hemiscylliidae; genus Chiloscyllium; species Chiloscyllium plagiosum. The sequence continues at coordinate 19 of NW_025162295.1, forward strand.
TGAGGGGATCAGTGTGATAGTGACACAGTAAGTGTGATGGGGTCAGGGTGATAGTGACACAGTAAGTGTGAGCAGGTCAGTGTGATAGTGATGCAGTAAGTGTGATGGGCTCAGGGTGATAGTGATGCATTAAGTGTGAGGGGTCAGAATGATAGTGATGCAGTACGTGTGATGGGGTTAGGGATATAGTGATGCAGTAAGTGTGATGGGGTCAGGGTGATAGTAATGCAGTAAGTGTGATGGGATCAGTTTGATAGTGACGCAGTAAGAGTGCAGGGGTCAGGGAGATTATGCTGCAGTAAATGTGAGGTTATCAGGGATATAGTGATGCAGTAAGTGTGATGTGGTCCGGGTGATAGTGACGCAGTAAGTGTGAGCAGGTCAGTGTGATAGTGACGCAGTAAGTGTGAAGGGCTCAGGTCATAGTGATGCATTAAGTGTGAGGGGTCAGATGATAGTGATGCAGTACCTGTGATGGGGTCCGGGTTATAGTGACGCAGTAAGTGTGATGGGATCAGGGTAATCGTGATGCAGTAAGTGTGATGGGGGTCAGGGTGATAGTAATGCAATAAGTGTGATGGGATCAGTTTGATAGTGACGCAGTAAGTGTGCAGGTGTCAGGGAGATTGTGCCGCAGTAAGTGTGAGGGGGTCAGGGATACAGTGACGCAGTAAATGTGAGCGGATCAGTGTGATAGTGACGCAGTAAGTGTGAGGGGATCGGGGTGATAGTGACTCAGTAAGTGTGAGAGGATCATGGTGATAAAGACGCAGTAAGTGTGAGGGGGTCATGGTGATAACGATGCAGAAAGTGTGATGGGGTCAGTGTGATATTGACACGGTAAGTGTGAGGGGATCAGGGTGATAGTGACACAGAAAGTGTAAGGGTGTCAGGGAGATAGTGACAGAGTAAGTGTGAGGGGATCAGTGTGATATTGACGCATTAATTGTGATGGGTTCAGGGTGATAGTGATGCCGTAAGTGGGATGGGGTCAAGGTGATCGTGACGCAGTAAGTGTGATTGGGTCAGGGTGATCGTGACACAGTAAGTGTGAGGGGGTCATGGTGATAATGATGCAGTAAGTGTTAGTGGCTCTGGGTGATTTTGACGCAGTAAGTGTGATGGGATCAGTGTGATAGGGACGCAGTAAGTGTGATGGGATCAGGCTGAGAGTGATGCAGTAAGTGTGAGGGGATCCGGGTGATAGTGACACAGTAAGTGTGAGGGGGTCATGCGGATAGTGATGCAGTAAGTGTGATGGGTTCAGGGTGATAGTGACACAGTAAGTGTGATGGGATCAGGGAGTTAGTGACGCAGTGAGTGTGAGGGTTCAGGGTGATCGCGATGCAGTAAGTGTGAGCGGGTCAGGGTGATAGTGACGGAGTAAGTATGATGGGGTCAGGCTGACAGTGACGCAGTAACTGTGAGGGGGTCAGGGTGATAGTGATGCAGTAAGTGTGAGGCGGTCAGGGTGGTAGTGTCACAGTAAGTGTGAGGGGTTCATGGTGATAGTGACACAGTAAGTGTAAGGGTGTCAGGAAGACAGTGACGCAGTA
>NW_025162296.1:0-1574 GCF_004010195.1 Chiloscyllium plagiosum
GCGGTGGGGTCTGTTTGGAGGTGGCAGAAATGAAGGATGATACGATGTATCTGGAGGTTGGTGGGGTGGTAAGTGAGGACCAGTGGGGATCTGTCCTGGTGGCAATTGGAGGGTTCAAGGGCGGAGGAGCGGGGAGTGGAGGAGATGCGGTGGAGAGCATCATCAACCACGTCTGAGGGGAAATTGCAGTCTTTGATGAAGGAGGCCATCTGGGTTTGTCGGTATTGGAATTGGTCCTCCTGGGAGCAGATGTGGTGGAAGCGAAGGAATTGGGAATATGGGTGTTTTTACTGGGGGCAGGGTGGGAGGAGGTGTAATCTAGGTAGCTGTGGGAGTCGGTCGGTTTGTAGTAAAGTCTGCGTTGAGTCGGTCGCCCGAGATAGAAATGGAGAGGTCTAGGAAGGGGAGGGAGGAGTCTGAGACGGTCCAGGTAAATTTGAGGTTGGGGTGGAAGGTGTTAGTAAAGTGGAACATCTAGTCAAGAGGAAGAAGGAAGCTTACTTAAGTTTGAGAAGGCAAGGATCAGACAGGGCTCTATAGGTTACAAGGTCGCCAGGAAGGAACTGAAGAATGGACTTAGGAGAGCTAGAAAGGGGCATGGAAAAGCTTTAGCAGGTAGGATGAAGGAAAACCCTAAGGCATTCTACACTTATGCGAGGAACAAGAGGATGGCCAGAGTGAGGGTCGGGCCAATCAGGGATAGTGCAGGGAACTTGTGCCTGGAATTGGCGGAGGTTGGGGAGGACCTTAATGAATATTTTGGTTCAGTATTCACTACTGAGAGGGACCTTGACATTTCTGAGGACAGTGTGAAACAGACTGATATTGTAGAAAAGGTTGATGTTAGGAAGGAGGATGTGCTGAAAATTTTGAAAATGATAAGGATAGATAAATCTCTGGGCCAGACAGGATATACCTGAGGTTACTACAGGAAGCGAGAGATACCTGCCCTCCATACCCCAGGGAAAAGACCTCCCCTCTTCAGAAATACATGAACCATCATTTGTTTTCTGTAAATCTTAACACCATTATCATGAGGTACATAGGTCAGTAATCTAAAGTTACACATTTCATACTAATTCTGCATAAACATATATAACACTGAACCCTGCCAGTTCTATCTTATCCACACATTTTCTTTTAACAGATAACACATCTGCAATGACAATTTTCTGACCTGCAACATGTACAATCTGTAAATTAAATGTTTATAACATAAGAACTGCAGGGGTACAAATGTCCTGGGGGTGGGAGATTCGCTTGTGCGATTCGGGAGGGTTTAAACTAGTTTGGCAGGTGGGTGGGAATCAGAGCCACATGTCTGAGAGGGGGGGGGTAGTTGCAGACGGGGCAGTGACAGGATATATTGAATCTATCAGGAAGGGTTCTCATGTGATGAAACATAGGGATCGGTTAAAGTGTGTCTGCTTTAATGCAAGGAGTGTCCGGAATAAGAGTGACAAACTGAGAGCATGGACCAGTACTTGGGGCTACGATGTTGTGGCCATAACAGAGACCTGGGTTTCACAGGGGCAGGAATAGTTGCTAGATGTTCCAGGGTTTAGAACGTTTAA
>NW_025162297.1:0-1574 GCF_004010195.1 Chiloscyllium plagiosum
CTCAGTAACACCCCCAATCCCAGTCACACTCACAATACCAGTCATACCCCAAATCCCAGTCATACCTCCAATCCCAGTAACATTCACAATCCCAGTAACATCTCCAATTACAGTCATATCCCCAATCCCAGTCACAGTCCTACTCCCAGTATCATCTCCAATTCCAGTAACACCTCCAAACCCAGTAACACCTCCGAACACAGTAATGTCTCCAATCCTAGTAACACCCCAATCCCAGTCACACCCCCAATCCCAGTAACACGACCAATCCAGGTAACATCTCCAATCCCAGAATCATCTCAAATCCTAGTAACACTCCCACTCCCAGTAACATCTTCAATCCCAGTAACACCTCCAATCCCAGTAACACCCCCAATTCCAGTAACATCTCCAATCACAGTAACTTCTCGAATCACAGTCACATCTCCAAGCATAGTAACACCCTCAATCCCAGTAACACCCTCAATCCCTGTAACACTCCCAATCCCAGTCACACACCCAATCCCAGTAACATCTCCAATCACAGTAACTTCTCCAATCACAGTCACATCTCCAATCCTAGTAACACCCTCAATCCCAGTAACACTCCCAATCCCAGTAACATTTTCAATCCCAGAAATACTTCCAATCCCAGCAATATCTCCAATCCCAGTAACATCTCCAATCCCAGTATCATCTCCAATCCCAGTAACACCCCTAATACCAGTAACATCTCCAATCCCAGTAGCATCTCCAATCATAGTCATATCCCCAATCCCTGTCACACACCCAATTCCAATAACATCTCGAATCCCAGCAACACCGCCAATCCCAGTAACATCTCCAATTCCAGTAACATCTCGTATCCCAGTAACACCACCAATCCTAGTAACATCTCCAATCTCAGTAACACCGCCAATCACAGTCACATCTCCAATCCCATTATCATCTCGAATCCAAGTAACACTCCCACTCCCAGTAACATCTTCAATCCCAGTAACATCTCCAATCTCAGTAACATCTCATATCCCAGTAACTTCTCCAGTCACAGTAACACCTCCAATCTCAGTAACACCCCCAATCCCAGTAATACCCCAATCCCTGTGACATCTCCAATCCCAGTATCATCTCGAATCCCAGTAACACTCCCACTCCCAGTAAAATCTTCAATCACAGAAACACCTCCAATCCCAGTAACATCTTGTATCCCAGTAACACCACCAATCCCAGTAATATCTCCAATCATAGTAACATCTTGTATCCCAGTAATATCTCCAATCATAGTAACATCTCGTATCCCAGTAACACCTCCGATCCCAGAAACACCTCCAATCCCAATAACATTTTGTATCCCAGTAACACCACCAATCACAGTAACTTCTCCAATCACAGTCACATCTCCAATCCTAGTAACACCCTCAATCCCAGTAACACTCCCAATCCCAGTAATACTCCCAATCCCAGTAACACCCACAATCCCAGTAACACCTCCAATCTTGGTAACATCTCATATCCCAGTAACACAGCCAAGCCCAATAACATCTCCAATCACAGTAACACCTCCAATCCCAGTAACATCTTCAATCCCAGTAACA
>NW_025162298.1:0-1574 GCF_004010195.1 Chiloscyllium plagiosum
TTCTTTGAGAAGGTGACTAAGGAGGTGGACGAGGATAAAGCGGTGGATGTGGTGTATATAGATTTTAGTAAGGCGTTTGATAAGGTTCCCCATGGTAGACTACTGCAAAAAATACGGAGGTATGGCATTGAGGGTGAGTTGGAGGTTTGGATTAGGAATTGGCTGGATGGAAGAAGACAGAGGGTAGTAGTTGATGGAAAAGGTTCATCTTGGAGTGCCGTTACTAGCGGTGTTCCGCAAGGATCTGTTTTGGGACCATTGCTGTTTGTCATTTTTATAAATGACCTGGAGGAGGGGTTAGAAGGTTGGGTGAGCAACAGTGCAAACCACACAGAGGGATGACTGCAGCTCCTGACAAAAACAAAGACTTTTTTACTGATAACTTTGTCTTTAACTACAAGATGTATATCTTTGTATGAATTTCATTGTATTTAGGTTCACAATTGTCGGGAGAATGCCAGGATTTGAGGATAATCTGGCATTATCAGTGCTGGCGCAATCAGTGGGATCCCTAGATGTAGCTGCCTTGGTGTGGACACCTCGTGACCTGTATACAGTAGACACCTCGGGAACGCTGTGTAAGGGGCAGATAGGGAAATACAAGCGGGACCTCCAGGGTAGATGTGTGTAGCTGGGCAGGACCACCAGCCCATGGGGCCGGGCCCCCAGCCTAGGGAAGGGAAGACCCATTTAAAACCCAGTAATTACCCACCTGATTCACGGGGCAGGGATGGGGATACGTTTATGCCCTGGTTCCCAAAAATGACTCATGCGTTCAGACTCAGTGCATTTATCAGCACGGTACGGTTACGAGGGGACAGCGAGCAGGCGTGCTTGAATGTGACTGTGGGCAGACAGTGCATATGTGGTCAGTGCAATGACACCCATGTCAGCTCTGCCACACAGTTACCAGCTGGTGGTGGGGGCACCCAGGGGATCAATGGTGACACGGTGGATGGAGAGACAGAAGGACAGGACACTGTATGTTACCGAGCGGCGGCAGGATTTGTTTTCCTATTTAGAGAGATGTAAGCGACAGATTTATCACAAGAGCCAGGCCTCCATTTTGAACAGGGCACAAGGAGAGAGGGTGGAGAGAAACAAAGGCTGCTGGGAAGGTTTTAAGTGGGTGAGCTCTAAACCCGAGACCCTACACTGTCGGGCCTCCCTCCCACCCACCTCCCCTAATCTTACGAAGAGTCTGTAAACTCGGTAAGTTTTCAGCTTTGTCACTTTTTGCCTTTTCTTCTCTTCCTTTGTTTAGTCCCTGTGCGGGCTCTCAGAGTAGTGGGATATGGATGTGAAGGTAGTTGCATGTTCCTCCTGCAGAATGTGGCAGGTGAGAGACACTTCACATTCTTCAGTGGGAAGTGCACCCAACTCCAGCTCCTTGAAAACCGAGTTAAGGAACTGGAGCTGGAGCTAGATGAACTATGGACCATCCGGGAGGCTGAGGGGGAAATTGAGAGGATGTACAGGGAGGTGGTCACTCCCCAGACACAGGATAAGGACAGCTGGGTTACTGTCAGAGGGAGGAAAGGGAACTGACGATCAGAGCAGGGATCCCCTGTGGC
>NW_025162299.1:0-1574 GCF_004010195.1 Chiloscyllium plagiosum
TGATCCTCAGTCAGTGACAGGGATTGACCCACAGACAAAGACAGGGTTTGAATCTTAATCAGTGACAGGGATTGAATCTCAGTTAGTGACAGGGATTTAGCCTCAGTCAGTGACAGGAATTGAATCTCGATTAGTGACAGGGATTTAGCCTCAGTTTAGTGACAGGGATTGATCCTCAGTCATTGACAGGGATTGAATCTCAGTCAGTGACAGGGATTGAATCTCAGTCAGTGACAGGAATTGATTCTCAGTCAGTGACAGGGATTGATTCTCAGTCAGTGACAGGGATTGATCTTCAGTCAGTGTCAGGGATTGATCCTCAGTAAGTGACAGGGATTGAATCTCAGTCAGTGACAGGGATCGAATCTTAATCAGTGACAGGGATTGATCCTCACTCAGTGATAGGGATTGATCCTCAGTCATTGACAGAGATTGAATCTCAGTCAGTGACAGGGATTGAACCTCAGTCAGTGACAGAGATTGATTTTCAGTCAGTGACAGTGTTTGAATTTCAGACAGTGACAGGGATTGAATCTCAGTCAGTGACAGGGGTTGAATCTTCATCAGTGACAGGGGTTCAGCCTCAGTCAGTGACAGGGATTGAATCTCAGTCAGTGACAGGGATTGAATCTCAGTCAGTGACAGGGATTCAGCCTTAGTCAGTGACAGGGATTGAATCTCAGTCAGTGACAGGGATTGAACCTCAGTCAGTGACAGGGATTGAATCTCAGTCAGTGACAGCGATTGATCCTCAGTCAGTGACAGAGATTGATTTTCAGTCATTGACAGTGTTTGAATTTCAGACAGTGACAGGGATTGAATCTCAGTCAGTGACAGGGGTTGAATCTTAATCAGTGACAGGGGTTCAGCCTCAGTCAGTGACAGGGATTGAATCTCAGTCAGTGACAGGGATTGAGCCTTCGTCAGTGACAGGAGTGAGCTTCAGTCAGTGACAGGGATTGAATCTCAGTCAGTGACTGGGATTGAGCCTAATCAGTGACAGGGATAGAATCTCAGTCAGTGACTGGAGTTGATCCTCAGTCAGTGACAGGAATTGAATCTCGTTTAGTGACAGGGATTTAGCCTCAGTCAGTGACAGACATTGAACCCATGCTTTTGACATCACTGTGCATTTCAAAACAGCTGTCCGCTAACCCACACACTCTCATTGTGAGAATGGAATCAGAAGTTGGCATTCCCATCCAACTGGGAAATGGAGGTGGGGCTGGACTACTGCTCAAAGATTAAAGTGGAGATGCTGGTGACCAAAAAGAGGCTGTTGTGGTTTTAGCCCCTGGCAGGTTAAACCGAGAGCAATTTGACTGGATGGAGGGTAACCACCGTCAGGACTGTTACCTCCTGAGAAATGAGCAGGTACCAAACTTAGCCGACAGTTTGAAAAATGTATTCCAAGAACGTTTCATTTTCACAAGTGGAATCCTTCTTATCTGTAATAGAATAGGCCATTCTGAGTGAGACCGCTGGTTACTCAGTCTGGGCAGAATGTTTCAGTTTCATGTTTTTTTTAAACAAAGTCAATGTCAAAATGAAGGGAGATTTCATCACCTTCTTCA
>NW_025162300.1:0-1574 GCF_004010195.1 Chiloscyllium plagiosum
GAGAGAGAGAGAGAAAAAGAGCACGAGAGCCAAAGAGAACGCAAGAGCCAGAGCACGAGAGAGAGAGAGAGCGCGAGATAGATAGAGAGGGAGCGGAGAGACAGAGTGAGCAGGGGGACGGGGAGCACAAAATTAAAAGCAGCAATGCTGCCAAAGTTGCGTTTTGTTCCTTTGGGATGTCCCCTCACTCACAACTCTGGTTATTGCAGGAGTGTCTTTGGAGAATTGCTGTAATTTACTGTGAAGGAGACCTCACGTCGCAGTGGAAAACCACAGTGGGGTTCAGGCAATTAAAAAACCGGTTTTCATCAAAGTGAAACCCTGCTGGACTCTGGACAGAGGCTGCTGACAGGCGCAGTCTTGCAGATACGGTGTATGGAATTCCTCGTGTTGACGAAGGCGATACAGAGTGAGTGGGAGAACATGCAGGGGGAGAGACTGTGCGAGGACTTGGGGGGGGGGTGGGGGGGGTGGGGAGACTGTATTCTTACTGGTCAGGTCCTGGGGAGTGTTCGAGGATCACAGCTCCTCGAAAGTAGAGTTGCAAGTAGTTCAGATCGCGGAGGGGGAGCTTGGTATGCTGGCCTTTATTGGTCAGAGCACTGCGTTCAGCATTCGGGAGGTCGTGTGGCGGGTGCACAGGACATTGGCTCGGACCGCTGTTGGAATACTGCACTCCATTCTGGTCTCCCTGCTGGAGGAAGGATGCTGCGAAACGCGCGAGGGTTCACAAAAGGTTTACGAGGATGTTGGGAGGGTGTCAGCTACAGGGAGAGGCTGGGGCTGTTTTCCCTGGAGCGTCGGAGGCTGAGGGGTGACCTTATAGAGGTTTATAAAATCACGAGGGGGACATGGATAGGGTAAATAGACAAGGTCTTTTTCCCCCTGGGGTGGGGGAGCCCAGAACTAGAGGGTTATAAAATCACGAAGGGAACATGGATAGGGGGAATAGACAGGGTCCTTTTCCCCTGAGGGGTAGGGGAGTTAAATTAGAGGGACGTAGGTGTAAAGGTCAGGGGTTAAGGGACCTGAGGGGAACCTTGTTCACACAGAGGGTGGTGCGTGTGTGTGTGGAATGAGCTGCCAGAGGAAGTGGTGGAGGCTGGGACAATGACAACAGGCATCTGGGTGGGGGACATGAACAGGAAGGGTTTGGAGGGACACGGGCCGGGTGCTGGCAAACGGGACGAGCTTTGGTTCGGGGATCTGGGTCAGCACGGACGGGTGAGGCTGAAGGGTCTGCTTCTGTGCTCTGCGACGCGATATTGGCTGGGGCTGGAATCCCAGAAATGTGTAAAATTCCAACAGGACAAGACCGGGCCGACGTTGGAAGGACGCTCCCCATGAGGCAGATACCCGGAGGATTCGGAGGGGGGGGGAGGAGGTATGAAGATAGAGAAACGACTCCTTACCCGGAAATCTTCACCAAATTTCTTCAGTTCCTCGATTTGGTTTCTCTTGTGGTCTGAAGGGGATTGCGGAAGGCCTGAAGAATCGGGGTCAGCAGGAGCAGGGAGGAAGAAAACCAGCAAACGGTTAGCACGCTCGGTTCGGCCAGGCCGGGGTCGGTGGGA
>NW_025162301.1:0-1574 GCF_004010195.1 Chiloscyllium plagiosum
GATCTATTTGAATTTCCAGACGATATTTGACAGGATGCCATGTAGGTGGCTGCTAAATCGGATAAGAGCCCATGGTGCTAGGGGCAAGGTAATGCCATGGATAGAGGATTGGCTGACAGGAAGGTGACAGAGAGTGGGGATAAATGGGGTCTTATTCAGGATGACACTGAGTGACTAGTGGAGTACTACAGGGGTCAGTGTCGGAATCACAACTGTTCACATTATTCATTTACAATGTGGGTGAAAGATTTGAGAGGCATAGATAAGGCAAATAGCTGACAGATTTTAAAAAGGACCTGAGGGGTCAACACAAAGGACAGAACATGTATGGATCAAACTTCCTGTGGAAGTGGTGGAGGCAGGTACAATTACAAAATTAAAAAGGCATCTGGATGGGTATATAAATAGGAAAGGTTGAGAGGGATATGGAACAAGTGCTAGCAAACGGAATTAGATTAGGTTAGGATATCTGGTCGGCATGGATCAAAGGGTCTGTTTTTGTATTGTACATCTCTGTGACTATAATTAATGGATGTCATAGTTCGGGATCCTCCTAGAAGGAGCGATTACAGTGTGGTGGAATTTCAAATACAGTTGGAAAGTGCAAAGATAAAAGCCAATACCAGGGTCCAGTGTTTAAACAACTGAGACTGCAATAGGATGAGGGTGTATTTGGCTAAATTAGACTGGAAGCAAAGACTTTATGGTGGGACAGTTAATGAACAGTGGAGGATTTTCAAAACAAATTTTCAAAGTGCTCAGCAAAGGTATCTCCCAATGAAAATGAAGGACTGTAGCTAAAAAGGGGTTATCTGCCATGAGTATCTTAGGAAATAAGGGAAACAATCAAATTGAAAGACAAGGCATACAAAGTGGCCGAGATCAGCAGGAAACTGGAAGACTGGGAAAGCTTTAAAACTCCACAGAAAGCCACAAAATGAGCTTTAGAGAAAAGTCAGATAGAACGTGAGAAAAAATTACCACAGAATATAAAGACAGATCGGAAAAGTATTTATAAATAAGTAAAACGAAAAAGAGAGGCTCAAGTCCTTTAGAGGTTGAGAAGAGGCATTTAGTAATGGGATCGGAGGAAATGGCCGAGGCATTGAACTGGTAGTTTGTGTCATATTCACAGTGGAAGGCACAAATAACATGCCAGTACATGACAAAGAGATGAAGATAGGCGAGGAAACAATCATTATCACAAAGAGCTAGTGTTGGGCAAGCTAATGAAGATCTGGATAGACAATTCTCCTGGCCCTGATGGAATCCATCCTGGGGTACTTTGCGAGAGATGGCGGGAGAAATAACCGATGCACTTGAGGTAATTTTCCAAACTCCACTGGAATCTGGGGCAGTTCCAGCAGATTGGATACAGCAAACGTGATGCCTCCGTTTAAAAATGGAGGTAAACAAAAGATAGGGAATTATAGATGAGTTAACTTAACTTCAGTAGTGGGGTAAATGCTTGAGCAAATTACCAAGGAAGAAACAGCAAGGCATCTGAATAGAAATTGTCCCACTGGACAGATGCAAAATGGGTACACTGGCCCCACCCCCCACCTTTTCCTCCG
>NW_025162302.1:0-1574 GCF_004010195.1 Chiloscyllium plagiosum
AACTCAGTCCTGGGTATCTGTTATTCGGTATATCACCCACCCTGAACCCCTCAATTAGATTCCAGTCTGTAACTCACTCCCGGGGTATCTGTTATTCTGTGTATACCCCACCCTGAACCCCTCAATTAGATTCCAGTCTGTAACTCACTCCCGGGGTATCTGTTATTCTGTATATAACCTACCCTAAACCCCTCGATTAGGTTCCAGTCTGTAACTCACTCCCGGGGTATGTGTTATTCTGTATTTCACCCACCCTAAACCCCTCGATTAGATTCCAGTCTGCAACTCCCTTCCGGGGATCTGTAACTCTGCAAATAACTCACCCTGAACCCCTCGATTAGATTCCAGTCTGCAACTCCCTCCTGGGTATCTGTTATTTGGTATATAACCCACCCTGAACCCCTCGATTAGATTCCAGTCTGTAACTCACTCCCGCGTATCTGTTATTCTGTTTATAATCCACCCTGATCCCGTCGATTAGATTCCAGTCTGTAACTCACTCCCGGGGTATCTGTCATTCTGTATATAACCCACCCTGAACCCCGCGATTAGATTCCAGTCTGTAACTCATTCCCGGGTATCTGTTATTCTGTATATAACCAACCCTGAACCCCTCGATTAGATTCCCGTCTGTAACTCAATCCCGAGCATCTGGTTTTCTGTATATAACCGAACCTGAACCCCTCGATTAGATTCCCATCTTTTCCTCACTCCCAGGTATCTGTTATTCTCTATATAACCCAACCTGAAACCCTCGATTAGATTCTAGTCTGGAACTCACTCCCAGGGTATCTGTTATTATGTATATAACCCACCCTGAACCACTCGATTAGATTCCAGTCTGTAACTCACTTCCGGGGTATCTGTTATTCTGTATAAAACCCACACTGAACCCCTCGATTAGATTCCAGTCTGTAACTCACTCCCGGATATCTGTTATTCTGTATATACCCCACGCTGAAACACTCGATTAGATTCCGGTCTGTAACGCACTCCCAGGGTGTCTGTTATTCTGTATATAACCCACCCTGAACCCCTCGATTAGATTCCAGTCTGTAACTCGCTCCCGGGGAATCTGTCCTTCTGTAAATAACTCACCCTGAACCCCTCGATTAGATTCCAGTCTGCAACTCGCTCCTGGGTATCTGTTATTCTGTATATAACCCAACCTGAACTCCTCGATTAGATTCCAGTCTGTAACTCACTCCCAGGTATCTGTTATTCTGTATCTCACCCACCCTGAACCCCTTGATGAGATTCCAGTCTGCAACTCTCTCCTGGGTATCTGTTATTCTGTATATAACCCACCCTGAACTCCTCGATTAGATTCCAGTCTGTAACTCACTCCCGGGTATCTGTTATTCTGTATATACCCCACGCTGAACCACTCGATTAGATTCCAGTCTGTAACTCACTCCCAGGGTGTCTGTTATTCTGTATATAACCCACCCTGAACCCCTCGATTAGATTCCAGTCTGTAACTAGCTCCCGGGGAATCTGTTATTCTGTAAATAACTCACCCTGAACCCCTCGATTAGATGCCAGTCTGCAACTCACTCCTGGGTATCTGTTAT
>NW_025162303.1:0-1574 GCF_004010195.1 Chiloscyllium plagiosum
CTTGGGGGAGGGGCTTTGGAAATGCGATAGGTAACCTACCTTTTATCTTAGCCTGCTGGGCACACTTTCCTCATTCCTGAAGAAGGGCTCAAGCCCGAAACATCGATTCTCCTGCTCCTTGGATGCTGCCTGACCTGCTGCGCCTTTTCAGCAACACATTTTCAGCACAGGATAAACCAAATAGAATTTCAGGTGCAAGTGACAGCTAGTTTTTGATCACAAGAAATAATGGTGAATGCTACTGTCACATTTAAATTCATGTCTGGCTATGCATTGAGGGATTTTACAGTTATTAAAGTGAATAATCTTAGACTTTGCTCATATTACTTAACATCAATTGAGTAATGCTAATTTAGTTAATCAGGAGAGTGTGCTGCTGGAAAAGCACAGCAGGTCAGGCAGCATCTGAGGAGCAGGAGAATTGATGTTTTGGGTGTAAGCCCTTCATCAGGGCTTACACCTAAAACATAGATCCTCCTGCTCCTCGGATGCTGCCTGACCTGCCGTGCATTTCCAGCACCACACTCTCGACTCTACAGCATCTGCAGTCCTTACTTTCTCTTAACATCATCATCAGAACCTACTGGTTTTTAACCATCCTATTTTGAACATTATTACTCCTACAGCTTGGAAGAAGAGCTTACAAAGTCATTTTTACAGAGGTAAAATTCATGATATGATGTTGCCATTGGAACAAAAATGTATCACACTGTCAGTCGAAGACTCTTTGATTTTTTAATGTATCGCAGCTATATTTCAAATTTTCTTTAAAAAGTATTTTTTACCTATACATAAATTTGTAAGTTTGATGAAAATTGTTCTCCTCAAAAATGAAATATAGCAATTCTGGATTGAAGATCAAAGCCAATACAAGGTGCCTCTCAGTTTGATGGACATCCAAGCAAAAGCTAAAACCTGTATGACAATTTATGGAATTATAGAGAACAAATTATCAGTCAAAAAGTTCCCATGCCAGTCATGGATAATTTGAGTTTTTCTAGAAACATCCCTACCTGCATAACATTAAGTCGACAGGCTGAAAAATTCCTATTTATATGAAGCAAATATTTCAACACGGTGGCCTCTCACCGAAGTAAGTCTGTAAGATTGATGATGGGGCTTTATTGAAAGTATATGCCATAAGGAACATGCATCTCCAAAGACGAGTAGGCAGCAGAATTTAAACCCGTTAAGTTCACCTTGCTGTTCTTCTGGGTGGGAATGCAGTAGGAGATTTCAAGTTCAAGCCCTTAGTGTTGTACCAGTTTGATTGGATTTGGACTTTATTAAATGAAGAGTTAAAAACTGGGTGTCAGGTCATAATGTTATTGGCAAAAAGGACAATCGCCTACTTAGAATGCAAGCTAACAAGGTTTATTGAACAGCATAGATTAATATTGAACATCCTACTAGTTGAAGCATGATATAATTCACACATTCTACACTGATGTTCTGTACACTCACAGACATTTGCAGCACAGAAGGAGGCCTTTTGATCCATAGTATTTGTGCCAATCAACAAAGATGTGATGATGCTAATCCTATGAAGGGCTTTTGCCCGAAACGTCGATTTT
>NW_025162304.1:0-701 GCF_004010195.1 Chiloscyllium plagiosum
TGCGAACAGATGTCACCACGCCCTATTCCTACGTCGGGCCTGAACAGTCCATTGGCAGAGACTGCAGGCAGGAAATGTCTAAGTGACTAGTCCTTTGTTCAGTTTGATTTGATACCAATGGTAGTGCTGTTTTGGTGCAGAAATGTGTCAACATCTCTGACATTAGAGTCAAAATTTAAGTCACATCTACTCCATGGAGCGTCTTCTCATATCAGAACATGTTGACATGAAAACATCCAGCTCTGATAGCAAAGGTTTTTTCATTAAACAGGGAGAATGTTTCACTAAGCAATGCAGACAGCTAAGATGAATAATTGGCATTTGGTTCTTCAAGCTGAGCTCTCCACACCAACTGCTCCAACGAAGGCCGTGGATAAGATCCCCATCGATTATTTTGGTCAATTTTAGCCTCAACAACAACCTATTGTTCTGAACAATGCTACACCACAAGCAGAGGGCTAAGGCTGATTTTCATCGTTAATTTTCAATTTCAGTTCTTAATGCACAGTTTCTTATGAATGTGGACAGCAGAAGACCGTTAACATCCATTTCTAATATTTCCAGAAAATTCTACTCCGCTGATATTGCTTTGCCTTATCACACCTCAAGCCAGGAACCTGGATCAGTCGAGTTCGTTTCCACACATGAAGTTGCTTTTTCTAATTCATTGACTGCTGATATAATAGATTATTGGCCTTGAG
>NW_025162304.1:774-1574 GCF_004010195.1 Chiloscyllium plagiosum
TCATCACCTGCAGGTAAATGTATTGCATTGCTTCTTGTTTTGCTTAATTCCACCCCCCCGCCCCACCCCGGAACATCCAAATTTTACGATAGTTTGACAAACGCGTAGAAACTGATTCGTGCTGGAAGTTGGTGGCATTTTGTGTCTCGACATATAATTTATTCAATTAGATGACTGAGTCAGTCTTGAAATTACTTCGGATTCTTTACAGTTGAAAATTTACTTTCGATTGAATGCAAAGCTCAAGCTCCACGAAATCCAAATCCTGCAAAGGAATTCATCACTTTTAAAGGATTTTACGCTGTGAACTGGATTCGAACCTGCGCAGGGAGACCCTATTGGATTTCGAATCCAACGGCTTAACCTCTCGGCCATCAGAGCTGCGGCAAAATCTCCAATTTTCATAGTAAAACAACTGAATTCATGAAATACGTAATTTGTTGGAAGAACAAATTGTCAAGACCCAAAGATATCGCCAATCCTTTGCAGAGACTCAGACGAACGTTACCTTAGCAGATTGACAGGCTTTCACCGCAAACTAGATTCTGCCACAGCTGAAGTTGTGGGAATGATCCTTCGTCGAATTATAGAGTCATGGATGTACACCACATGAAGAGAGGATCATTGTCTCACAGCGTCCGATCGATTTTGACTCAATTGCTCATCATCTGGTGCCAAATTCAATATGCTGTTGTGTTTTAATATTCATCGATATATGGTATGAGAAATATTGATGCTAAGTCCATAAACACTAGCTACATTCGTAAAAAAAAAATCGGAATTATAAAGAATGCAGAGCC
>NW_025162305.1:0-1574 GCF_004010195.1 Chiloscyllium plagiosum
TAACTGCCCAGCATTTTTTCTTATCCCTAACAGACCAGCATTTTTTCTAACCCCTAACTGACCAGCATTTATTTCTGATCCCTAACTGCCGAGCATTTATTGCTGATCCCTAACTGATCAGCATTTTTTTAATCCCTAACTGCCCACCATTTATTGCTGATCCCTAACTGACCAGCATTTCTTCTGATCCCTTACTGCCCAGCATTTATTGCTGATCCCTAACTGGCCAGCGTTTATTACTGATCCCGAACTGCCCAGCATTTTTTCTTATCCCTAACAGACCAGCATTTTTTCTGACCCCTAACTGCCCAGCATTTATTCCTGATCCCTAACAGTACAGCGTTATAGCTGATCCTTAACTGCCCAGCACTTATTACTGATCCCTAACGGCTCAGCATTTATTGCTGATCCCTAACTGACCAGCATTACTTCTGATCCCTAACTGCCCAGCATTTATTGCTGATCCCTAACAGTCCAGCGTTATAGCTGATCCTTAACTGCCCAGCACTTATTTCTGATCCCTAACGGCTCAGCATTTATTGCTGATCCCTAACTGATCAGCATTTTTTTAATCCCTAACTGCCCACCATTTATTGCTGATCCCTTACTGCCCAGCATTTATTGCTGATCCCTACCTGGCCAGCGTTTATTACTGATCCCGAACTGCCCAGCATTTATTGCTGAACCCAAAATGCCCCGCGTTTATTACTGATCCCGAACTGCCCAGAATTTTTTACTGACCCGTAACTGTCCAGCATTTATTGCTGATCCCTAACTGCCCAGCATTAATTGCTGATCCCTAACTGATCAGCATTTTTTCTGATCCCTAACTGCCCAGCATTTATTGCTGATCCCTAACTGACCAGCAATTTCTCTGATGCCTAACTGACCCGCGTTTATTACTGATCCCTAACTGACCAGCATTTCTTACTGACCCCTGACTGCCCAGCATTTATTACTGATCCCGAATTGCCCAGCATTTTATCTGATCCCTAACTGCCCAGCATTTATTGCTGATCCCTAACTGACCAGCATTTTTTCTGATCCCGAACTGCCCAGCGTTTATTACTGATCCCTTACTGCCCAGAATTTATTACTGACCCCGAATTGCCCAGCATTTATTGCTGGTCCCTAACTGCCCAGAATTTATTACTGGCACCTAACTGCCCAGCATTTATTGCTGATCCCTAACTGCCCAGCGTTTATTGATGATCCACAACTGCCCAGCATTTATTCTGATCCCTAACTGCCCAGCATTTATTGCTGACCCCTAACTGCCCAGCATTTATTACTGATCCCTGACTGCCCAGCATTTTATCTGATCCCGAACTGCCCAGCATTTATTGCTGATCCCTAACTGACCAGCATTTATTGCTGATCCCTAACTGACCAGCATTTCTTCTGACCCCTAATTGCCCAGCATTTATTGCTGGTCCCTAACTGCCCAGAATTTATTACTGGCACCTAACTGCCCAGCATTTATTGCTGATCCCTAACTGCCCAGCGTTTATTGATGATCCAGAACTGACCAGCATTTCTGGCTGACCCCTAACTGCCCAGCATTTATTACTGAT
>NW_025162306.1:0-1574 GCF_004010195.1 Chiloscyllium plagiosum
GTTTCCACACATTAGGGAATCTATGATTCTATCACAAATTATTTTAAGAGGGCAGATAGATTTTTGAAATATTGAGCAGTTGAAGGCGATGTGGATCAAGCATGAAAGAGGTGTTGAGGTCTGGGTTGGCCCAGCCATGATCTGATAGAATGGGGGAACAAGCTGAACGGAATGAATGCATTACTCCTGCTCCGATTCCTTGAGGCTCTGTTTCATGTTTTTTTTGTTTCCAAAGAAGAGCGTGATACAATGTGCTAAAGATCTCAGATGTTGTGAAAATGGGGTGTTTATGTACTGATTCAGATGGCACTGATTCATCAATCACAGCTGTACAGTCATGAGTAGGAAGGCACTTCCCTCCATGAATAAAGGAAATCTACTGCAGAGCTCACACAAAGGGAATTCTTACCCTCACTAAACTCTCCCATCACATTCCCCAACATATCAGCTAAAGCAGGACACACTGTGCATGCTGTCGCCAACAGTGACCCCCGGGTGATTGATGTCATCATCGGACCAATGGAAGGACGGTGGGCGGAGTTGGAGGACCTAACGGACGGTTGGTCCTCCAACCAATCAAAGTGAATGTAGGGCGGAGCTAAACTAAACCATGTGATCACCCTCGCGCGCGGCGCAGAGTCGCTGTAATGAATGCTCGGGAAGTTGTGGAGAGAAAGGATACGGTAAGGAAAGAAATAAACAGGGAAACGGGAGAAAAACTGTGTTGCCATGAGCGGAGAGGTTTTACAAACAAATTGTGCACGTCGGAAAATACAAATTTGAACGTCCCAGTCCCGTGTTTGCAGTAAATGGGGAATTGCCTCAGCACGGCTGCAGGCCTGAGTGAGCGCCGCCATCTTTATTCGGGACAACGATTCATTGGACATGTGTGGAGCCGCCATCTTTGTAGGGGGCAAGGTGCAGCCAGGCGCATGTGCAGCCTTTCTCTGGTATAGAGTCATTGTGATCATAGCAGCCCATACAGCTCTGATTCACCTCTGGGCTCCCTCTTGGCCACTTTGTCAATGTCTAGCTTCCTCAGTCTGAACCATGGGTGTATTTTTGGTCTGTTTACGACTGTATTATTACTTTTTTAGACCCTTTGTAAATGAGTTTTTCACTGAGGCCCAGCCCCTGACCATGTGCTGCTCTATTATCAGATTACTTTTTACTTGAATATTTTTGATAGTCAAGAATTCTTTTTTCCAACAAGCAAGTGTATTTTCCTTCCATTTCTGACTATCAAATTCTGCACCATTTTCATTTCCTGTAAACCGTTTTGCACTCCCTGAAACATCGACTGTGTTTCTCCTTCCACAGATACCAGTGATTAATGCCAAAGCCCTGTTGCTTGTGGAGAGGGTGATGTTTGACTTTATTGTACAGCTGCAGTTTGTGTGACATTATAGATTATTCATTCAGCAACAGTGATGATTTGAAAATAATGTCAAATCAACAACAGTTTGTATTTTTATTATCATGCTTATAATTTCACAAAAGTACTATTGAGAACTTTAGTTATAAGACCAGAGATGGAGATGTTAGGTCAGGTGACCAAACGCATTGCCAAAAAA
>NW_025162307.1:0-1574 GCF_004010195.1 Chiloscyllium plagiosum
GTTGAGATGGTGTCTAGTTTTGAACATCCACACGATATGAACTACAATACAAGTTACTGAATTCCTCTGCACTGTATACTTCGGATGACTTCCACAAAATGAACAAGCAAGTGCCAGGGCATTTGAACATCCGGACCATCTGAACTATGATGGTTTTCAGCAGTGAATCCAACTACCACGTCCCACGTTGGATACCTACCACAATCAAACGAGTTTGGATATTCGGTATGGGCGCTCCTCACCTGTCCAATTCTGTGCACCACTGCTCCCACTCAAATAAAACTTAAATCAACGCATTGGTCATTGCAATGTTCCTGTTGAGACAACAGACACTTCATCTTGGATTTAGCAAGGCATCGTGCCTCATATCGAGGCTCCTTCATTTGTGCTCCTCTCCTGAACCCTCTCCTTGTAAACATAGAAGCATGTCCGAGATTCAGAGCGCACACTGGGGCAAAGTATTCCATTCTTTGTCCTGCATTCTCCATGAAGATCATAGACCATCTACCCAAACAACTCCTCTAATCTTAAACACCTCAGGTAAGCTTCTGTTCTTTTATCACTTTCTAATAAGGGTACTCGCAGTGATGGCAGTGCAGGAAGAGGAATGTTCCACCTGCATGATGTTTGAGGTGAGGGACGTCATTAGTGTCCCATCTATATACATCTGCAGGAAGTGCACCAAACTCTCGCTCCTCCAAACCATGTTATGGAACTAGAGCGGGAGCTGGATGAACTTGGGATAATTCAGTAGGCAGTGACTGTAATCGGTAATATTTACAGGGAAGCAGTGACTCCGGGGCACGAAGAAAGCTGGGGAACTGTTGAAAGGAAAATAAACAGTCAGTGCTGGCATCCCCCTGTGGTCGATGTCCAGGAAAAACCTGTATACGTTTTGGTTACCGTTGGGGGGACCAGTTACCAAGGGTATGCAGTGGGGTCCAGGTCTCTGGCACAGAGCCCTTCTCTGTTGTACAGAACACAAGGAGGGAAAGAAGGAAAAGGGTTAGTCATTGGGGACTCAATAGCTCGAGTATCAGACAGAGGTTTTGTTGCGAACGGACAAGACTCATGTTTGGTGTATTGTCTCCCATGTGCCAGAGTCCGTGATGTCTCGGACCATGTCTTTGTGGTTAGTGACCAGCCCCAAGTCTTGGCGCACGTAGGTACCAAAGTTACAGGTAGAAGGAGGGAAAAAAACATATAAGGCAGAATTTCAGTGAGCTACAGTGGAAGGTGAGAGATAGGAAAAACAGACTTGATATCTCTGGTTTGTTTCCTGTGCCCCGTGATTGACAGGCAAGGAATAGGTAGTGATATGAGCTGAACACGTGGCTGCACGGATGGTGCAGGAGGGAGGGTTTCAGGAACTTGGATAATTCAGAATTATTCCTTTACAAACAGAACGGTCATCATGTGAACTCGAGGGGTACGAATAATCTGGGTGGGGAACTTGCTGGTGCTATTAGGATGGGTTTAAACTAGATCAGCATAGGGATGGGAATCTGAGATGTAGTTCCAGTGCACAGCAGGATGAGAGAAGGGACGACATGGACAGGATTTTTCGGTCACAG
>NW_025162308.1:0-1574 GCF_004010195.1 Chiloscyllium plagiosum
CAATCCCCAGGACAGGGACTGACCGACACCAATAACCCAGGACACGGACTGACCGAGTCCAATCCCCAGGACAGGGACTGACCGACACCAATCCCCAGGACAGGGACTGACCGAGTCCAATCCCCAGGACAGGGACTGACCGACTCCAATCCCCAGGACAGTGACAGACCGACACCAATCCCCAGGACAGTGACAGACCGACACCAATCCCCAGGACAGGGACTGACCGATACCAATCCCCAGGACAGGTACTGACCGACACCAATCCCCAGGACAGGGACTGACCACCACCAATCCCCATGACAGGGACTGACTGACACCAATCTCCGGGAGAGAGACTGACCGACACCCAACCCCCAGGACAGGGACTGACCGACACCAATCCTCAGGACAGAGACTGACCGACACCAATCCCCAGGACAGTGACTGACCGACACCAATCTCTAGGACAGGAACAGACCGACATCAATCCCCAGGACAGTGACTGACCGACACCAATCCCCAGGACAGGGACTGTCCGACACCAATCCCCAGGACAGTGACTGACCGACACCAATCCCCAGGACAGGGACTGACCGAGTCCATTCCCCAGGACAGGGACTGACCGACACGGATCCCCAGGACAGGGACTGACCGACAGCACTCCCCAGGACAGGGACTGAATGACACCAATCCCCAGGACAGGGACTGACCGACACCAATCCCCAGGACAGGGACTGACCGAGTGCAATCCCCAGGAACGGGACTGAACGACTCCAATCCTCAGGACAGGGACTGACCGACACCAATCCCCAGGACTGGGACTGACCGAGACCAATCCCCAGGACAGGGACTGACCGACACCAATCCTCAGGAC
Source organism: Chiloscyllium plagiosum (assembly GCF_004010195.1). Classification (NCBI taxonomy): domain Eukaryota; kingdom Metazoa; phylum Chordata; class Chondrichthyes; order Orectolobiformes; family Hemiscylliidae; genus Chiloscyllium; species Chiloscyllium plagiosum. Next base: position 857 of record NW_025162308.1, read on the forward strand.
AGGGACAGACCGACACCAATCCCCAGGACAGTGACTGACCGACACCAATCAACAGGACAGGGACTGACCGAGTCCATTCTCCAGGACAGGGACAGACCGACACCAATCCTCAGGACAGAGACTGACCAACACCAGTCCCCAGCACAGGGACTGACCGACTCCAATCCCCAGGACAGTGACTGACCGACACCAATCCCCAGGACAGGGACTGACCGATATCAATCCCCAGGACAGGGACTGACCGACACCGATCCCGAGGACAGGGACTGATTGACACTAATCCCCAGGACTGGGACTGACCGATATCAATCCCCAGGACAGGGACTGACCGACACCAATCCCCAGGACAGGGACTGACCGACACCAGTCCCCAGGACAGGGACTGACCGACACCAATCCCCAGGACAGGGACTGACCGACACCAATCCCCAGGACAGGGACTGACCGACACCAATCCCCAGGACAGGGACTGACCGACACCAATCCCCAGGACAGGGACTGACCGACACCAATCCCCAGGACAGGGACTGACCGACACCAATCCCCAGGACAGGGACTGACCGAGTCCAATCCCCAGGACAGGGACTGACTGACACTAATCCCCAGGACAGGGACTGACCGATATCAATCCCCAGGACAGGGACTGACCGATATCAATCCCCAGGACAGGGACTGACTGACACCGATCCCGAGGACAGGGACTGACTGACACTAATCC
>NW_025162309.1:0-1574 GCF_004010195.1 Chiloscyllium plagiosum
AACTGCCTTTTAGATTGACGTGAACAGAAACTGTATTTCTAAAAAGCCCCACGGAATTTAGCAAAATTTATTGAGTCGCTTCTCGTCGATTCCCACATAGGTTTCCAACTCAGTTGGTATCCATGTGGCTCACGTCCAGGTGTGAACATCTCTGCAGCAAATTGCACAGTTAAGGTAAAAGGCAAGGAAAGTGGCATCTCGAACTCGCTCCGAGGTCAGAGCATCCTCACAATGTGATCTGTCGTTCTCGGATTGTAATGCTACCTCTGGTTTTAGGGTGGAGAACATTCTTTGGGACTCATATTCTGCAAATCAGACACAGTGACTGAAATAATGCTGCACGGTATGATGTGGAACACGGCCTGCTCAGCTTTGTGCATTTTCCCTGTAGTCCGGTGTGTTTCATGTTCCGTGTAAACTTGAAAGTTGTCCTGTTTCGATCAATGGGTGAAAGCATTTAGCAAAGCAAGAATTGAAATTGCAGTAATGTCAAGCAGATCATGGTAATTTGACCAAATCATAACCGATCATATGTTCTCACGCACTCACAGATACATTTGTAGCTGAAAAGAGTCTGAGAAGATAGACTCAGTTTACCATTGATTTTTGTCTGGATTGATGGGCTATCATTATCTGATGTGAAATTGATATTGTGGAGGGGCACATCCGAGCAGCTGTGCGAGTCGGAGAGGGATCATGGAACCCTTTTCAAGTGACTTTGCATCTGCTGTTATGCGGGAGAACAATTGGAAGTGCAAGAAAATGGGAAGCACGGCGGGCTCATAGTGTGGCGGAGCAGTCTAATGCACTGCGTTTCGCCTCCAATTTCGAACGAAGCGTGGGTTCGCATCCCACCGCTGCCATTTCTGCTGATCAACTCCAACAACGTAGCTTGTTAAAATACTGTTTCGAAAAATGGGCTTGCTTCCCACGGAATTAACTGTGGTTTGGGAAAGCGCAGAATTTTCCGAAGTATCGTGATCGTGTTCGCCACGCACGCAGTTCTTCTGTTGCTTTACGTTCCAGGCAAGTTGAGTTTTTACTGGAAACGAATGGAGACTGTTATTTCATCGCTGTTGCGAAACAAAGTCCTACGGTGACTCGACTCGTTGTTATTTGGTTTTCTGGCCAACGAGAAAATCGTTCCAATGAATTTCGATGTCATATGTTATTGAATTTCTTCCATTTCCTTCATTTCCATCCTGGAGACATCGGAAGGGAAAGGTAATCTAATCGAGACGGTGATTGGTGAAATTCACTTTCAAGAAAGAGTTGGATAGAACTATTAAGGATAGCGGAATCAAGGGTTATGGGGATAAGGCAGGAGCAGGTTACTGATTGAGGATGATCAGCCATCATCATAATGAATGGTGGTGCTGGCTCGAAGGGCAGAAGGGCCGACTCCTGCGCCTATTGTCTATTCACCTGCCTTACCCCCATACTCACTGCCCTGTTGGTGTGAGGTTTATACTTTCCTGTGAGCTATAATCTTCATTATTGCTGCTTCACTGGGAAAGTTAGCTGCTTCCACTAACTCTCTCACCTGTCCTTCATGCTCTATGTGCCCCCAGACA
>NW_025162310.1:0-1574 GCF_004010195.1 Chiloscyllium plagiosum
GCTTGAGAGAGTGGGATAGGCTGGTTTAATCCACGGGCTAGGGTCTGGAACACAGTGCCTGAGATTGTGGGACAGGCCAGATTTAACCAGGGGTTACGGTCTGGAACACAGTGCTTGAGAGAGTGGGATAGGCTGGTTTAATCCAGGGGTTAGAGTCTGGTACACAGTGCTTGTGAGTGTGGGATAAACCGGATTTTTCCAGGGGTTTGGGTCTGGAAGACAGTGCCTGAGAGTTTGGGGTAGGCCGCGGGGGTTAGGGTTCGGAACACAATGTATCAGAGTGTGGGGGAGGTTGAGTCAATCCAGGGGTTAGAGTCTGAAACACAGTGTCTGAGAGTGTGGGGGAGGCCAGGTCAATCCAGGGGTTTGGGTCTGGAACACAGTGCCTGAGAGTGTGGAATAGGCCGGGTCAATCCAGGGGTTAGTGTCTGGAACACAGTGCCTGAGAGTGTGGGCTGGGCCGGGTCAATCCAGGGTTTAGGGTCTGGAAGACAGTGTGTGAGAGTGTGGGATAGGCCGGATTAATTCAGGTGTTAGGGTCTGGAACACAGAGTCTGAAAGTGTGTGGTAGGCCGCGTTAATCCAGGGGTTAGGGTCTGGAATACAGTGCCAGAGAGTGTGGGGTAGGCCAGTTTAATGCAGGGGTTTGGGTCTGGAACACAGTGACTGAGAGTGTGGGACAGGACGGATTAATCCAGGGGTTAGTGTCTGGAACACACTGCTAGAGAGTGTGGGGTAGGTCAGATTAATGCACGGGTTAGTGTCTGGAACACAATGCCTGAGAGTGTGGGATAGGCCAGTTTAATTCAGGGGTTAGGGTTTGGAACACAGTGTCTGAGAGAGTGGGATATGCCATGTCAATCCAGGGATTAGGTTCTGGAACACAGTGCCTGAGAGTGTGGTCTCGGCCGAATTTATCCAGGGGTGAAGGTTTGGAAGACAGTGCCTGAGAGTGTGGGATAGGCTGGATGAATACAGAGGTTAGGGTCTGGAACACAGTGCCTGAGAGTTTGGGGAGGCCGGGTCAATCCAAGGATTAGATTCGGGAACAGAGTGCCTGGGAGTGTGGGGTAGGCCGGATTAATCCAGGGGTTAGGGTCTGAAACACAATGCCTGAGCGTGCGGGATTAGCCGGATTAATCCAGGTGTTACGGTCTGGAATACAGTGCCTGAGACTGTGGGGAGGCTGGGTCAATCCAGGGGTTATGTTCTGGAACACAGTGCCTGAGAGTGTGGGATATGCCGTGTCAATACAGTGATTAGGTTCTGGAACAGAGTGCCTGAGAGTGTGGGATAGGCTGGATGAGTACAGAGGTTAGGGTCTGGAACACAGTGCCTGAGAGTTTGGGGAGGCTGCGTCAATCCAGGGGTTAGGGTCTGGAACAAAGTGCCTGAGTGTGTTGGGGAGGCCGGGTCAATCCAAGGATTAGATTCGGGAACAGAGTGCCTGAGAGTGTGGGGTAGGCCGGATTAATCCAGGTGTTAGGGTCTGGAATACAGTGCCTGAAACTGTGGGGAGGCTGGGTCAATTCAGGGATTAGGTTCTGGAACACAGTGCCTGAGAGTGTGGGATA
>NW_025162311.1:0-1574 GCF_004010195.1 Chiloscyllium plagiosum
GATCGCACGGAGACCGGGAGATCGCACTGAGACAGGGAGATCACACTGAGACCGGGAGATCACACTGAGACCGGGAGATCACGCTGAGACCGAGAGATCACACTGAAATCGGGAGATCGCACTGAGATGGGGAGATCGCACTGAGACCGGGAGATCACACTGAGGCCGAGAGATCACACTGAGACCGGGAGATCGTACTGAGAACGGGAGATCGCATTGAAACCGGGAGATCATACTGTGACCGGGAGATCGCACTGAGGCCGGGAGATCACACTGGGATCAGGAGATCATACTGTGACCGGGAGATCGCACTGAGACCAGGAGATCGCACTGAGACCGGGTGATCGCACTGAGACCGGGAGATCGTATTGAGAACGGGAGATCGCACTGTCACCGGGAGATCACACTGAGACCGGGAGATCACGCTGAGACCGGGAGATCGCACTGAGACCGGGAGATCGTCCTGACACCGGGAGATCACACTGACACCGGGAGATCGCACTGAGACCGGGTGATCGCACTGAGACCGGGAGATCACACTGTCACTGGGAGATCACACTGAGACCGGGAGATCACGCTGAGACCGGGAGATCGCACTGAGACCGGGAGATCGCACTGAGATCGGGAGATCACAATGAGGCCTGGAGATCGCATTGAGATCGGGACATCGCACTGAGACCGGGAGATCGCACTGAGACCGGAGGATCACACTGAGACCCGGAGATCGTACTGAGACCGGGAGATCGCACTGAGACCGGGAGATTGCACTGAGACCGGGAGATCACATTGAGACCGGGAGATCGTCCTGACACTGGGAGATCACACTGACACTGGGAAATCGCACTGAGACCGGGAGATCACACTGAGACCGGGAGATCGCACAGAGATTGGCAGATCACACTGAGACCGGGAGATCAAGCTGACACCGGGAGATCGCACTGAGACCGGGAGATCACACTGAGACCGGGAGATCGCACTGAGACCCGGAGATTGCAATGAGACCAGGAGATCGCACTGAGACCGGGAGATCAAGCTGAGACCGGGAGATCACACTGAGACCGGGAGATCACAATGAGATTGGGAAATCGCACTGAGACCGGGAGATCGCACTGAGACCGGGAGATCACATTGAGACCGGGAGATCGTCCTGACACTGGGAGATCACACTGACACCGGGAAATTGCACTGAGACCGGGAGATCACACTGAGACCGGGAGATCGCACAGAGATTGGCAGATCACACTGAGACCGGGAGATCAAGCTGAGACCGGGAGATCGCACTGAGACCGGGAGATCACACTGAGACCGGGAGATCGCAATGAGACCAGGAGATCGCACTGAGACCGGGAGATCAAGCTGAGACCGGGAGATCACACTGAGACCGGGAGATCACAATGAGATTGGGAAATCGCACTGAGACCGGGAGATCGCACTGAGACCGGGAGATCACTTTGAGATCGGGAGATCACACTGAGACCGGGAGATCGCACGGAGACCGGGAGATCGCACTGAGACCGGGAGATCACACTGAGACCGGGAGATCGCACGGTGGCACAGTGGTTAGCACTGCTGCC
>NW_025162312.1:0-1574 GCF_004010195.1 Chiloscyllium plagiosum
CATTCTCCTGCACTCAGTGTGGGAAAGGATTCATTCAGTCAACAACTCTGCTGACACACCAGCTATTTCACACAAGTGAGAGACCAATCACCTGTTGTCTCTGTGAGAAAGGATTCACTCAGAGTGACTGGTAGATCATGTTCATACTGGGGAGAAGCTATTCATTCCCCCGCTCCATTTGAGAGAGGGATTTTCTCAACTGTCGCAGCTACTGATCCATCGGTATGTTCAAACTATGGAAAGAATATTCATCTGCCGTGTGGGAGAAAGGGTTCCCTAATGCATCTAACCTTCTGACCCATCAGTGAGTTCACACTGTGTCAAGGCCATTCACCTGCCCTGTGTGAGAGAAAGGATTCACAACTTCATCCAGCCTTCTGACACATCAACAGATTCACACCTGGGAGTGACCTGTTCAACCAGTGCAAGTGGATTTAGTCAGCTCACACACCAACAAGTCTACGTGTGACTGCAGAGGTTGGAATATTCCATTACTCCTGTTGCTCGTGACATCCAGCACTGAATCAAGTTCGTCCTGACAGTTAGGGCTTGCTTCTGCTGAAGTTATTTCCTTATCACTAGAGTAGAGTTGAAGATTCTTGTCATTGTAGCTGACAGCTTTCTTCAGGGTATAGCGACCCTTGAAAACCAGCTCTCGGTTATCATTCTGTCAAATTCAGAAACATTTCACAGACAATTAGTGTGCAACTAATATTGAATTTCTGCTTCAAATGGAACTTGCTCCCTGGGAAAAGAACTGAAATTTGATATCTGAAAAGTTCCCCGGCATTAAAATCTCCGATAAGAAAGTGTTGATGAATCCTTGCTGACAATTCTTACTGACTTGAACATTGCAGACATGCCCGACTTTCCTACCAGGAAGAATGGGAATCAAAGTTTATGTCAGACCCGAGGAGATTGGTGTCAGTGACTGTGGGGCTGGTTTATGTCAGACAGGGGGAGATTAGTGTCAGTGAATAAGGGGCTGGTTGATATCAGAAAGGGAAAAATATTGTCAGTGTCGGTGGGGCTGGTTTATATCAGACAGGAAGAGATTGGTGTCTGTGACTGTGGGGCTGGTGTATATCAGACGCGGGGAGATTATTGTCAGTGTCTGTGAGGCTGATTTCAAACAGATTGGTGTCACTGACTGTCTAGGAGAAAGTGAGGACTGCAGATGCTGGAGATCAGAGCTGAAAATGTGTTGCTGGAAAAGCGCAGCAGGTCAGGCAGCATCCAAGGAGCAGGAGAATCGACGTTTCTGGCATGATTCCTGAAGAAGGGCTCATGCCCGAAACGTAGATTCTCCTGTTACTTGATTGCTGTCTGACCTGCTGCGCTTTTCCAGCAACACATTTTTGTCACTGACTGTCTGGCTAGTTTATATCAGAAAGGGAGAGATTGTTGTCGGTGCTCTAGGGGCTGGTTTATATCAGACAAGAGAGATTGTTATCAGTGACTGTGGGGCTGCTTTATATCAGACAGGGGGAGATTGGTGAAAGATTTTGTGGGAATGGTTTAAATTAGACTTGGGGAGTTTGGTATCACACTTTGGGGGACTGGTTCATATCAGG
>NW_025162313.1:0-1574 GCF_004010195.1 Chiloscyllium plagiosum
TGAACAACAGAAGATGGGGTGAGGTGATGGAGGTGTTTAGTTGCACTAGAGGCCTGTGGCTAGCGGGTTCCAAAGAGATCGGTGCTGGCTGTACTTTCGTTTGTCATTTATATAATTGATTTAGGTAATAAGATAGAAGGCATGATTAGTAATTTTATGAATGACAAATCTTTGTTACAGTGGACTGTCTGGAAGGTTACCTAGGATTAGAAAGAGATCTTAATCAATTGGGTTTATAGATTGACTTATTGCAGATAGAGTTCAATTTGGATAAATGTGAAGTATTGCATTTTGTAAAAACAAACAAGGGTAGGATTTGCATAATTAAAGTTCGCCCTTTACATGGTGCTGTGGAACAGACATATTGTGGTTCAGTTTCATAATTTTTTAAAGTTTGTATCACATATCGACCAGGTGATTTAAAAAGACATTTAGTATGCTTATTTTCATTGATCGTAATTCTGTGCATAGGAGTTGGGACATCATGTTGAAGTTGGGACATCATGTTGAAGTTTTACGGAATATTGGTGAAGCCTCTGAAATAATTTTACCAGTTCTGGTTGCCCTGTTATGTGAAGAACAAGTATTAAACTGCAGATCGTCCAGGATGGTACTGGCGGGATTGAATCATAGGGATGTGCTGGCTCGGCTAGGACTTCTTTCACAGGAGTGAATGAGGTAGAGATTGAGGGGTATAGGCAAGTTGAATTACAGCCGCCTTTTCCTTGTGGTAGTGGTGGGGGGAGGAGGGGAATCTTAAGTCTAGGGCCAGATTTTAAAGCTGAGAAGAGAATCATTTAAAAAAAGAAACGAGATGATTTTTCCCACAGAATCGGTTCATGTGTGGAATGAACTTCCAGAGGTGCAGCAGGAGGTAAAGAAGGCAAATGGTATGTTCGCCTTCACAGCGAGAGGATTCGAGTACAGGGAGAGGGATGTCTTGCTGAAATTGTAAAGGTTCTTGGTGAGACCACACCTGGAGTGTTATATGCCATGTTGCAATCATTATCTGGTACAAGATGTTCTTGCTATGCAGGCTGTACAACAAACATTGCTCAGCCTGATTCGTGGGATAGCAGCACTGACATGTGTGACAAAATGGATTGATCAGGATGAAATGCATTTGAGTATGGAAGAATATAGAGGATCACACAGAAGCCAATAAAATTTGAACCGAACTAACAAAGTGAATACAGGAAGGATGGTCTGATTATCGAGGAATTCTGGAATCAAAGGGGCTCAGTTTAAGGATGTGGAGTAACTGGTTAGGACTGAATTTATGATGACATTTCTTCAATGGAATTTCCTGCCACAGAAAGCAGTTACGGTAATAATAATGAATGTTTCGAAGAAGAATTTAGATATAGTTCTGAAGGCTAAAGAGATCAAACACTATGGATCTGAAATGGGTAACAGGCTACTGAGTCGCACGACAGCCATGATATCACTGAGTAGTGGAGCAGGATCAAACACAATAATGGCCTACTCCTGTTCCTATTTTCTGTGTTGCTATTCTGTTCAAGGTTGTATATATAAAAAAAAAAATGATTATAACTGATACAGATATCAGCAGT
>NW_025162314.1:0-1574 GCF_004010195.1 Chiloscyllium plagiosum
TATGGAGGGGCATGGATAGGATAAATAGACAAGTACTTTTCTCTGGGTGGGGGAGAAATTTAAAAGGGACCTAAAGGGCAATGCAGAGGGTGGTGCGTGTGTGGAATAAACAGAGGAAGTGCTGGAGGCTGGTACAATTGCATTTGAAAGACATCTGGATGGGTATGTGAACAATGAAGGTTTAGAGGGATATTGGCCAAGTGCTGGCAAATGGGATGAGATTAATTTAGGATATCTGGCTGAAATGGACCAAAGGATCTGATCCTGTTTTGTACATCTCTATGGTTTTCTCTCTCTCTCTCTCATGCACACACACACGATATACACCACACACAATCATGTAAGACCATCCTTTCCATGGAAAACCAACTTGCTCTGCTCATCTATTGTTCATTTAAACTTTGTACTGAGCAAATTCATTATTCAATCTCAACTTGGCTGATGCCAGATAGGATTCAAGTTCATGTTGTTGACAGCCCATACTTAGTCTGTCTGAATTCTGATTTTCAAGGGACCATATTGAGACAAAATAATATTACACTCAATGAGACATAATAAACGTCAACTTTTATTTTGTAATTGGGACAGAAATAACAAGTTGGATTCTAAATCAGTCAAGAGGCCAGCCATTGATTTGACTCATATTCAGATATTTCTCAACTATTATCGTGGACTCGCATCAAATCCTAGCAATGACAGATGGCAGAATTATGATGTGGAACGGTTGATGTGTTGTCTCCCAGGTGACAGGGTTCATGACGTTTCTGAATTACGACTGTGGAATTATGACTCTAATGCTGGCCATGAAACCCTTGTCAATTGTTGTTAAAATCCATCTGGTCCTCTAATGCCCTTTAGTGATTAGGGCTGTTCTTGTCTTGTCTGGGCTACATGTGACTCCAGACCCACAACAATTGCTGCGGCTGGTGGAGGTCAGCCATCTAAGCTCCAGGGCCTCACAGCAGGAGGTCCTCAAGATTGTGTCCCAACCCTAACTATCTTTAGTGACTGTATAACTGACCTTCCCTCAGGCAGAATGTCATGGGTCAGAGGGTTCGCTAATACTTGCACAATGTTCAGCAGCATTCTTCCCTCCTCAGATACTGAAGCACTCCATGTGGCTCTGCAGCAAGATCCTGGCAACTTCAGCTCCTCGGAAACGGCATTAGGGAACTGGTCACAGAGCTGGATGAACTTCGGATCATTCGGGAGGCTGAGGGAGTAATTGAGAGGAGTTACAGGGAGGTAGTCACACCTCAGGTACAGGGGAAAGGTAGATGGATTACAGTCAGGGGATGGAAAGGGAACGGCAGACAGTGCAGGGACCCCCTGTGGCCGTTCCCCTCAATAACTGTTATGGATACTGTTGCGGAGTAGCGACTTACCAGGGGTAAGCCATGGGGTACAGATCTCAGGCACAGAGTATGTCCCTGGTGCTCAGACGGGAAGGGGGAAGAGGAGTAGAACATTAGTCATTGGGGACTCCAGAGTTAGGGGGACAGATAGAAGGTTCTGTGGGAACTGGAGAGACTCGCGGTTGATGTTGCCTCCCAGGTGCCAGGGTTCATGACGTT
>NW_025162315.1:0-1574 GCF_004010195.1 Chiloscyllium plagiosum
AAGTATATTTCCTCCTCTAACCCCTTTCCAACAAACTCTCTCCATCTTGCTTTATTCCTTATTGACTCTTCTACAATTGTCCCTGTTCCCTCACTCCGTCCCGGCCCCAGAGGGATTGATGATCGGAGTTCATGACCCCGCACTGTGTGAAGGTTGGTGTGAAGTGAGGCCAGTGTGTTGGAGCTTGGGCTCCTGCCTCAGGCCCAGGTATAGGTGTCTGTTCAACAATTTCTTTGGCTGCCATTGTAGTAAAAACAAGTCTCTCCCTTTGCCAGCACAAAGCGAAAGTGCCGGTCAGATTCCCTGGTGTGTGATGGTTTAGTCCAATAGGAGCAGAATTTGGTAAATCATGCTGTATCAGCCTGGACAGAAACCTGGGCAAAACTCCAAATGAAAGGATGACCTTCAGTGGATCTGCTGATACAGGAAATATAGAATTGGAATCCTTGTTACTGAATCAACTCATCAAACCCAAATACAACTGAGAAAATATAAACAAAACCAATTTCCCAGGACCTACGTCACAACACAGCAAGAAAGTGAACACACAGTTGCTGTCCCCTCTCTCTATGGAGTGTCACTGTAACTGTCCCCTCTCTCTCAGGGGAGTGTAGCTGTTCCTGTCCTCTCCCTCTTTGGGGCCATGCCATTTTGAGCATCCTTTCTGTCTGAGGATGTTACTATTCACGTTCCCCGTCCCCAACCCCTCTCTCTCAGGTTGGGGGTGTCACAGCCACCCAGTTTGTTTGTTCAGCTTACTCTCTTGTGAAGTGGGTAATCTCTGCTTCACTACACTGACCCGTGTGTTAATACCCAGCACAGCTCACCCTTCATCTCAATCAGATCACAGGGTCTGAGGTTGGTCAGTACTGTCTGGTCTCAGAACAATAACACAGACTGATTGGAGACAATCCAGATCAAGTCCTAATGAGAGTGTTATTGATCTTCACACTCAAAGCCCACCAAGGAGGTTGTTATTAGTCTCAAAGTTGCCACAGGGTAATTTCTCCCAGAGATTCATAATTCATTCCAGATTTTAAACAAGGGAGGGATGTTGTGAGGAGACAGATGGGAAGGCATGGAGAGGAAACAAACAGGAGAGAGAATTGTATTTCTGTTACACCGTTCATGAGCTGAGAATGTTCAAAGATGTTTTACAGATAATGGAATATCTTCAAAGTCTAGACATTGTTGTAATGTGGGAACTGTGAGAGCTCATTCACCCTCAGCAGGCTCCCACAATAACAGTGAGCTATTGACCACGACTTCGGGGGGTAGGACACTGGAGCGGAGAATGGGACAGGCTGGAAAATGAAACCCAACTATCCAGTCTGGTCCATGTGGTTATTGGTTGATGCTGATTGAGCCTCTCGTTCTGATCTTTGCTTTCCTGCTGTTGCAGATTAAGGAGGTTTCTCACAGGGAGTTAGAGAAAGCAGAATGTGAAGTCTGCAGAACAAGTGCCATCATTTCGGAACACAGACAGGTGCCGACACCATGACCTGCTGCCTATTTCCTGGGTGATGGACACTGAGCAGATGGGGTTGAACCGAATGGTGCATCGGGTGGCTGAA
>NW_025162316.1:0-1574 GCF_004010195.1 Chiloscyllium plagiosum
TCCTGAAGAAGTGCTTATGTCCGAAACGTCGATTCTCCTTCTCCTTTGATGCTGCCTGAGCTGCTGCGCTTTTCCAGCAACACATTTTTAAGCTCTGATCTCCAGCATCTGCCGTCCTCATTTTCTCCCACTCTTGTCTCTGTTAACACCTCAAGTCTGCAGGACATCTGCTGAAACACGACCTGGGCTGGCAATGCGATGGACAGCGTATCTGAATGATGTCAAACATATTGTGCTTTATTAAGTACTGCCCCGTACCTTCACGTTAACAGTTCCAGAATGACACGGTGTTGATTCACAGGTCAAGGATAACAGTGACATGCTTAAAATATCAAGAGGATAGGATGTAACTCACATCTGAACTACACTAACCAATTAAAAGCATTGAGTAGCGGCTGACGAATGAGTCAGAGCCGCCTGTAAAAGTCTCAGTAGTTTGAGGATTCTGTTAGGCTGGACGGAAATGAACATTTTTTAATCCTCTCAGCAAATTCCCTAATTCTTTGTCAGCAAATCACATCTGGATATTTAAGCTGCATATAAACGATCGGGTTACTCTTCTCCCTCTGGCGATAAGTGAGAGAAACAAAATCCTATTTTGGTAGCGAGTCACAAAAGTAAAGTTCCTGACTCTGGGCTTTGGATGCAGTGAAGTGGTTCTGCAGAATAAAGGATCGACGAGGGACGTGGCATCCCTCAGGAGTTAGTCAGCATAACCATTTTGTTACAGAAGAGGTGAAACCTTTTGATCGGATCACACATGAGATGACGTGTTGAGAAGTCAACAGTCATGAGAATTTCTGATGGGCAGCTGGAAAGATGGTTTGTGGGAGTGCTTCTTAGTTGTGTCAGCACATGGTTGTACAATGAAACACTGCAGTGCCTGACAACTCAGTACCACCAGGACCAATAAAGTAATGAACAAAAAGAGAAGTTGCTGCAAAAGCTTGGCAGTACCGGACCCAAAACTTTCACACAGATCTTTCTTCACAGTTTTTGCCATTCCGACTCAGCTTTTCCAATAACATCTATTTTTGGTCCTGATTTTCAGCATCTGCTGCTCTTTCGGTTTCTATTTATCAATAATGTTATAATTTCTTGTTCATTCAGTCAAGAGAGTGAACCAGCAGTCATCGTCAGTCATATAACAATACAGCATAGAAACAGACCCTTTGCCTGTGCTGACCAAGTGGTGATTTAAATGCTTTTTACAAATGCACTTGGCTACAGGCTCTCTGTGCACTTTGTGCATTTGACTTTTTAAGTTGGAATGCCAAACAGATTTAAATACAATTACAAAACAAGTCCTTATATCATAATTGTTCCGATAGTCCATGACTACAATAGGTATGTCTGCATGAAAGCAGGAGATATTGTCAAAATATTTACAATGGTGTTGCTCAGTGCGAATCCATAAAGCAGGGCCACAGAATTTAAGACAAATGGTTGTTCGACGTGATACTTAAAGAGGCACCAGCATCACATCAGCCTGATTTTCCTAAATACTTAGTGTAGGATGTGCAGTGTCAATTGTTCCGAACGGAATGTCCTTCAATTCTGTGCATAACATTGAA